>NC_134834.1:32430593-32739337 GCF_004210375.1 Tachypleus tridentatus
TCCTTAAGACTCTAAACATGAATTCCCAGGCTTCTTTCCTTGCTATATTTTATCTTAGGATCATAGGGTTTCTTCCTTGGGATAACTGATTATTCCAAGGATTATAAACTTCTTTCTTTGGGATAATCGATCCTTGGATCATAGGCTTCCCTCTTTGGGGTAACATAATGTAGAATAACTAAAGTACATCATACAATTTTCATTTAAAGAAAAAAAAGTTTTAAATAGAATTAAAATAATATACATGTATATTGATATACATAGAGAAGTTTAATTGAACATGGAAAACTATTAAAGTGAAGCCATCTTCTGAGTCTCTCTTTTTTTCTTTTATCTGAATCGTGTATGACTGGAAGTGTATGAATCTCGTCATACAGGGAAATCAGAATTGGCGTCTTCTGTTGGTCTTTGAGATGGTTCTTCAGACATCAGATTATCAGCGTAAGTTGTTTTCGTATAACGTCCTTTGTCAAGACTCTCCTTGGACTGAGGAATCCCTACCTAAAATACTGGTTCGCCTCGAGAAACACTGTATTTTTAATCTTATGGAACGCTAACTGGAATTTTTACCTGATTTTTGTATCGGAGAAAGAAACTAGTTGTTCACCAACCAGCAGAAAAGATTTGTTTTATTACAGTTTCAGGTGCATTCGTCCATTGTGGAGATAAAATTACATTACTCGTAAATCAACATTCGATGACATTATTTTGAGGCTTTTCTTGCATGTGGTACTCCCTTTAGATATGTGTTTTGAGAGAAACGTTACTCATGAGCATTGTTTATGTATACAAGAAAATTTACGTGTTTCTACTAACGTAATAAAAGTAAATAACGTTTGTTTTAGGCTCAAAACCTTTGCATTCTTTGTCACAACGAGTTTGAAGTAATCGTAATGATGTTTCTTGAGTTACCTATTTAGTTTAAAATTTATTTTTTGAAAGATCAGTTCTACTGTTTTTAAGTAGAAAGATTACTTTTAATTACCTGTGGAGCCAGTGCATTAAATCCGATTCTTGACGTCATATCTGCACCATGAGAATGAAGAAAAATAAAGTTCTCCATGACGGGAAACAGAGGTAAAACGGGAAAATTCTGATCTCTATTGCATATCTACATGCACAAAGGATAATAATTTTGCAAAGTCTGGGGTTGCACATCGCGTAATAAAAAACCTTTTACAGTATCATATAAGCGATAATTCCATTATAGTATGAAACATGCCCACATACAATTTCAAAACATTGGTAATGATTTCATTCACTTCTACAATTTTATGTCTAAATATAAAAAAATAATCTCAGTAATAATTCAGTTCAATTAAAAGACTATTCAGTATGTTAAAGTATAAGTGTTTTAACACGGAGAATTTTTATGGTCTACCTGAGAACCGTTGCGTGTTTTCAATCCAGAACTCATTATCGATCCAAATAGATTTTTTACTGACACTTTGGATTCAGTACGGTGATGCCATTTTGGCAAGGTAAATTAAGTTTGCCACCTTTGTTTTTCATATTTACCTTTCTGACATTTTTTGAAACAACATTTTAGTTAAGAAAATACCCAAATTCAGTATTGTCACTTTTAAGCGCTGCTGTCCAATAATGCCAATCAAATGTTCTACTGAGATTTTTGACAATACTTTTATATATTTTTATTTTAAAAAAGCTAGTTTACAATTTGGAATCAATAGCTGATATATTCGAAATGAGGCCCAGCATGGCCAGGTGGTTAAAGCACTCGACCCATAATCTGAAGGTCAGGGGTTCGAATACCCGTCACACCAAACATGCTCACAATAACAGGTGTGGGGGCGTTATAATGTAACAGTCAATCCCACTATTCGTTGGTAAAAGAGGAGCCTTCGAGTTGGCGGTGGGTGGTGACGACTTGCTGCCTTCCTTCTGGTCTTACACTTCAAAATTTGGGACGACTAGTGCAAATAGCCTTCGCGAAGCTTTGCGGGAATTTCAAAGAAAAACAAATTTTGAATATGAAATTTTCATATCATGAAGTGTTTGATCGTAACGTTCTTGTTTAATTGATCTATAGATATGATAATTCTCACTAGAGGACTAACTTAATATATATTACTCGTATTTATATTCTTGTCTCTAAATATTTTCCAGTTTCTTAACCTTCAACACTGATTAACATCATTGGTATAACTACTAGTTCCTGCGGAACGCTAGGTTTGTTTTGTTTTGAATTTCGCACAAAGCTACACGAAGGCTATTTGCGGTAGTCATCCCTAATCTAACAGTATAAGACTAGAAGGAAGACAGTTAGTCATTACCAGTCATAGTCAAAACTTGAGCTACTCTTTTACCAACGAATAGTGGGATAGACCGTCACATTATAATGCCCTCATGGTTGAATGCGCGAGCATGTTTGGTGTGATGAGGATTCGATTTTGTGCTTCTCAGATTACGAGTCGAGTGTCTTAACCACTTGGCCATCCCGGGCCTTGTTCGGAAGAAAGTCTCAAACGTCATGTCTTTATTACAATTATGTTGATATTATCTAAATGCATTCGAAATTTTCGTATCATGAAGTTTTTGTTCGGAAAAACGTCCGTTCGAAACGCAATGTTTTCATCAGGATCTAATTATGTTCTATATGTATGTTTTTTAATAATATATTGCCCACCACAGTTAAAAAAAAACCTACACATACATACGTATATACATATACATACGGTTCACCACTACATTAAGTCTATTCTTTTTTTTCATTTTGCCCTACTTTATACTTACTAATGACATGCAAAGTTACTCGAAACCGGCCGAACTAAGTGTCAGGCAAGCGGTGAGCTGCAGGATAGGTTGGGTTTGTTAGCTTAATTTTAGTCAAGCACAATTCTGAGCATTTTACTATCTGTACTGTGTGCTCACCACGGATATGGAAACCCGGGTTTGGCGCAATAAGCCTTCAGCTTTAACCGCTGAGCCACAGGAGGACGGATAGTTTGGACACTTGAATATTAAAAAGTATCCTGCAAAGCCACTAGAAAGCACTAGTCAATATCCTGCAAAGCCATAAGTAAACATTTGGACATTATCCAGTATTTTGCAAAACCATCAGGAAACACTTGGATATTATCCAGCATACTGCAAAGTCACGAGGAAACACTTGGATATTATCCAGCATACTGCAAAGTCACGAGGAAACACTTGGATATTATCCAGCATACTGCAAAGTCACGAGGAAACACTTGGATATTATCCAGCATACTGCAAAGTCACGAGGAAACACTTGGATATTATCCAGCATACTGCAAAGTCACGAGGAAACACTTGGATATTATCCAGCATACTGCAAAGTCACGAGGAAACACTTGGATATTATCCAGCGTACTGCAAAGTCACGAGGAAACACTTGGATATTATCCAGCGTACTGCAAAGTCACGAGGAAACACTTGGATATTATCCAGCATACTGCAAAGTCACGAGGAAACACTTGGATATTATCCAGCGTACTGCAAAGTCACGAGGAAACACTTGGATATTATCCAGCATACTGCAAAGTCACGAGGAAACACTTGGATATTATCCAGCATACTGCAAAGTCACGAGGAAACACTTGGATATTATCCAGCATACTGCAAAGTCACGAGGAAACACTTGGATATTATCCAGCATACTGCAAAGTCACGAGGAAACACTTGGATATTATCCAGCGTACTGCAAAGTCACGAGGAAACACTTGGATATTATCCAGCATACTGCAAAGTCACGAGGAAACACTTGGATATTATCCAGCATACTGCAAAGTCACGAGGAAACACTTGGATATTATCCAGCGTACTGCAAAGTCACGAGGAAACACTTGGATATTATCCAGCATACTGCAAAGTCACGAGGAAACACTTGGATATTATCCAGCATACTGCAAAGTCACGAGGAAACACTTGGATATTATCCAGCATACTGCAAAGTCACGAGGAAACACTTGGATATTATCCAGCATACTGCAAAGTCACGAGGAAACACTTGGATATTATCCAGCATACTGCAAAGTCACGAGGAAACACTTGGATATTATCCAGCATACTGCAAAGTCACGAGGAAACACTTGGATATTATCCAGCATACTGCAAAGTCACGAGGAAACACTTGGATATTATCCAGCGTACTGCAAAGTCACGAGGAAACACGGATATTATCCAGCATACTGCAAAGTCACGAGGAAACACGGATATTATCCAGCGTACTGCAAAGTCACGAGGAAACACTTGGATATTATCCAGCATACTGCAAAGTCACGAGGAAACACTTGGATATTATCCAGCGTACTGCAAAGTCACGAGGAAACACTTGGATATTATCCAGCATACTGCAAAGTCACGAGGAAACACTTGGATATTATCCAGCGTACTGCAAAGTCACGAGGAAACACTTGGATATTATCCAGCGTACTGCAAAGTCACGAGGAAACACTTGGATATTATCCAGCGTACTGCAAAGTCACGAGGAAACACTTGGATATTATCCAGCATACTGCAAAGTCACGAGGAAACACTTGGATATTATCCAGCATACTGCAAAGTCACGAGGAAACACTTGGATATTATCCAGCATACTGCAAAGTCACGAGGAAACACTTGGATATTATCCAGCGTACTGCAAAGTCACGAGGAAACACTTGGATATTATCCAGCATACTGCAAAGTCACGAGGAAACACTTGGATATTATCCAGCGTACTGCAAAGTCACGAGGAAACACTTGGATATTATCCAGCATACTGCAAAGTCACGAGGAAACACTTGATATTATCCAGCGTACTGCAAAGTCACGAGGAAACACTTAGATATTATCCAGCATACTGCAAAGTCACGAGGAAACACTTGGATATTATCCAGCATACTGCAAAGTCACGAGGAAACACTTGGATATTATCCAGCGTACTGCAAAGTCACGAGGAAACACTTGGATATTATCCAGCGTACTGCAAAGTCACGAGGAAACACTTGGATATTATCCAGCGTACTGCAAAGTCACGAGGAAACACAGATTCTGCCTTCAGTTTAACAAATAGAAACATCTGAAACGACAGATTCTGCCTTCAGTTTAACAAATAGAAACATCTGAAACGACAGATTCTGCCTTCAGTTTAACAAATAGAAACATCTGAAACGACAGATTCTGCCTTCAGTTTAACAAATAGAAACACGACAGATTCTGCCTTCAGTTTAACAAATAGAAACATCTGAAACGACAGATTCTGCCTTCAGTTTAACAAATAGAAACATCTGAAACGACAGATTCTGCCTTCAGTTTAACAAATAGAAACACGACAGATTCTGCCTTCAGTTTAACAAATAGAAACATCTGAAACGACAGATTCTGCCTTTAGTTTAACAAATAGAAACATCTGAAACGACAGATTCTGCCTTTAGTTTAACAAATAGAAACATCTGAAACACAGATTCTGCCTTCAGTTTAACAAATAGAAACATCTGAAACGACAGATTCTGCCTTCAGTTTAACAAATAGAAACATCTGAAACGACAGATTCTGCCTTTAGTTTAACAAATAGAAACATCTGAAACGACAGATTCTGCCTTTAGTTTAACAAATAGAAACATCTGAAACACAGATTCTGCCTTCAGTTTAACAAATAGAAACACGACAGATTCTGCCTTCAGTTTAACAAATAGAAACATCTGAAACGACAGATTCTGCCTTCAGTTTAACAAATAGAAACATCTGAAACGACAGATTCTGCCTTCAGTTTAACAAATAGAAACATCTGAAACGACAGATTCTGCCTTCAGTTTAACAAATAGAAACATCTGAAACGACAGATTCTGCCTTTAGTTTAACAAATAGAAACATCTGAAACGACAGATTCTGCCTTTAGTTTAACAAATAGAAACATCTGAAACACAGATTCTGCCTTTAGTTTAACAAATAGAAACATCTGAAACGACAGATTCTGCCTTCAGTTTAACAAATAGAAACATCTGAAACGACAGATTCTGCCTTTAGTTTAACAAATAGAAACATCTGAAACGACAGATTCTGCCTTTAGTTTAACAAATAGAAACATCTGAAACACAGATTCTGCCTTCAGTTTAACAAATAGAAACACGACAGATTCTGCCTTCAGTTTAATTTCTATTGTGTTTATATTCTTCTTTAGCTCACACCCCCTCAAGTAGCGGCCCGGCATGGCCAAGCGTGTTAAGGCGCGCGACTCGTAATCTCAGGGTCGCGGGTTCGCATCCCGGTCGCGCCAAACATGCTCGCTCTTTCAGCCGTGGGGGCGTTATAATGTGACGGTCAATCCCACTATTCGTTGTAAAAGAGTAGCCCAAGAGTTGGCAGTGGGTGGTGATGACTAGCTGCCTTCCCTCTAGTCTTACACTGCTAAATTAGGGACGGCTAGCACAGATAGCCCTCGTGTAGATTTGTGCGAAATTTAAAACAAACAAACAAACAAACAACCCTCAAGTAGCACACCGCTAGAAACCGAGTTTCGATACCCGTGGTAGGCAGACTACAGATAGTTCATTGTTGTAGCTTCATGTTTAAATTTTCCAATTGTCTTTAGCTGATAAAAACTTAAGTTTAAATTATTTTTAGAAATAGAATATTATTCTTTACATTCGTAACATTGGCTTAGGAAGCAATTTTGAAGTAGTCGGGTTATTGCCACATCACCATTTCTAGGAAATCGGTGGTCATGTCCTATGAAAATATATGAATATTTAATGCTACGGGATTGAATCTTGAGCCATTTTAACTACAAATATTGAATACACACAACTTAATGTATTGAATTTATATGGGGTAGCTCTTCAAGTCATGAAAAAATGGTGAGGCTATGACGTGGCCTAACTGGCCGTATAGTTCCCTCAGGCCCTGTGTAATCACATTAAAGTGCCACATTAGAAGGGTTAATGAAAGACACGACTGAAAATAATTCACATATCATTTGTGAATAATTTCAGCTTCTCTATTTATTTTACGTAATGATGCCAGAATTATTTTTGTTTTGCACTTTATTTACTCGACTAAAATGTGCATTATTTTTTTCTAATTTTATGTCTTTAATAGACCAGAACGTTCCGATAGCTTTATCATCTAACTTACTTCCTGGAAGTGTTAAAAAAAGTGTGAATGTATTAGGAGTTAAAAATACAAAACTACGTAAGAAACTTGGTGTAGTGGATCCTAAATTAACGTGTGTGTTTTTCTTTTGTACGTTTTTCTGATTTTCATTATTATGTGTAGCTCTGTATTTCTACACGAGCTTAAAATACAGGCACCATTCAGTGATTTGTTGGAGTTATCTCTGCTGTTCCCACGGGTATTTAAGTCTGGATTTTAGCGTTGTAAGACCGTAAACGTACCGCTGTACTGCAGTTATGCCGGTTGAAGAGCGCTACCTTGCTCGCGGTTATTTCAGAGAGACATGTTCGTAATTGTTTGTGTTATTTCTTACGCGATTATTTCCTCCAAGCTCCACGTATATAAAACATCGAATTTCCTCTACCCTCCTTCTTTTCTCTCCATCTAGAACTAGATAATCCTCAAAGCTTAGAAATTCTTGCCATTTGAGAAGTCTAACCGGAGGTGATGTTTAAACACCAAGCGCGACTAAAGTGTGGGAGTTTTCGAAAATGTTCGATAAATACTCGTACATCTACCTTATTTTTGGATTATTCTAAGATATATATTCTTTTTATTTATTTACTTGTAGCTGGAACCAAAGAAGCAAACATGCTCGCCCTATCAGCCGTGAGGGCTTTATAATGTTTCGGCCAATCCCATTATTCGTTGGTATAAAATAGCTCGAGAGTTGACAGTGGGTGGTGATGATTAACTGCCTTTCTTCTAGTCTTTCATTGCTAAATTAGGGACGACTAGCGCAGGTAGCCCTTGTCTATTTTGCGCAGAATTAAAAACAAATCAAATCGTTTGCATACGCGAATATGAAAATTAATTGATCGCGTTCCGTTGCAACAAAATACACTATTTTGAACAAGACGTTCCGAGAGTCGGAGGTGGTGTAGTGGTACGCTTCATGTTGCTGCGAAACTGGACTTTACATTTTGAGCCATGGACAGACCCACCCAAAAGGTGACACCAAATTTATTCAATCGTCAGAGAAAAGTGTTGTTGGCTAGTTTCCGCTCCTCTAGTCTCAAAATTATGGACGACTATGCGCAGATAGTTCTTGTATAAATTGGTGCGAACCTTTTTAAACAAACAAACGTAACAGAGATATATTGTTGATCATAACAGGAAGGGTATCACGTTATAAATTTGTGTTAAAATATTACTTTACAAAAACTAAATGTTAACAAAAGACGTTTGGTACCTTACGGAAACTGTGAAAAGTAGGCTTAACTTGCACGTACTTTAAGTTATAGATAATGAACACTTAGTTCCCCTCTTAAGGTCTCAGTCTGTTGTCTTTGTAGAATGCCATTCCGAGCTGAGAGCAACGTTACTTGAAATTTGTTAAAATGAACCCGATGTTTTCCTTGTAAACAAGTTGCCATATTAAAACCCACCGTATCTAGTTGAGTGATCAGTTTTAAACGGGAAAATCCCAGGTCATATTTATTTCGTAGGATTTCGCACAAAGGTACTCGAGAGATATCTGCACCAGCTGTCCCAGATTTTGAAGCGATGGATTATGGGTAAAGCATCTAGTAACCAACACCTACCGTCAAGTATTGAGGTATTTTTTATAAATGAATACTGGAATTGTTACAGTATAAAACTCTCACGGTTGAATGAGTTTAGTTGTCATTTAGCATAAGGCAACTTAAAGACTGTTTATGCTTTGCCATCCACGGGTATCGAAACCTGAGTTTTAAAGTTCTAAGCCATCATACTTACCGCTAAACCACTGTCAGGAAAAAAATATATTAAAAAAAGATGTTCGAAGCTAACTGGCCCAAAACCACTCAAAATGCCCTGTAAATGACTAATGGACATTCTAACTCAGGCGCAAAAGCAGCTTACAAAATTAATATTAATTTTTGATGAAAGCAGGCTACACATATAGACCAGAACTAACGTAGATATGAAACATTTACACACCCAACCGTTCTTTGACATGTACTAAGAACCTCGTGCAAATAAACTGACAAATAGGGCACTGTTTTTTTGTTTTGTTTTTTAAACAACCAGTTTTTATTTGGCGGCTTGCTCTAACTCGAAAATCTGCTTGTTATATATTATTTTATGTCTTAAGATATTTATGAAACTTGATAAGTTAAATTCATGTACCAGACGATAACAAAATCAATTGTTGTGATGCTATTATTCCGATCTTAAAAAAATTTGGCGACAGTGTTATTGTTAGACAACAAGCTTTATCTTGACAAAATAAATTAGTCCATTAGCCGTACTATTTTTAAAAAATTAAAGTTGGTTTAACTGTCCTCTTTTATCCAGTAACACCAAAATATTCTGCATAAGTCTGTTCGATCGCAAATCTTATTTCACAAAATGGTTTATTTATATCACGTTAAAATTACCTCACTGTATGAGTTGCACAATTTTAACTACTGGGGCTATATTAACTTAATTTCCTGTGTTAAATAACCTCAACAACATGATGTTAAATAATCCAAGTTAGATGGGTTAAATAAGCTCAGTTAGGCGAGCTTTTAACTTGTTTATAATTAAGCATAAAGCTACACAATGGATTATTTGTGCTCTGTCCACCACCTGTATCGAAACCCGGATTTTAGCGTTGTAAGTTTGCAGACATACCGCTGTGCCACTAGGGAGTATGCGAGCTTGTAAACTGTAACTATGGAAGGGTTATATAACGTGATATACGTAGGGTTAAATAAATTCAATTCAGCTATGTGACTCAAATTACTTTAGTTGGGTGAAGTAAAATTAAACTCATATATTTGAGTTTGATAACTTCAGCTACGTGAATCAAATGAGACAACTGCATGGAGCTAAATGAAATGCAAATGAGTCAAGTTACTTGAAATTCGCATGGTTTAAATAACGTTGTTTTTTACTGTTTTATACAAAATCATTAGAAAAATGATAATTTAATCCTATCTGTGAACCGATTTATTCTCGTGCAATACTTTACTGCCATCTAGTGACGAATAAAGAATATATTTAGGATGATTCAAAATAACATCTGAACCTTGGTAGCATACCTCACGAAAGAAAAAATAATATAGAAGGATGAACAATATAACGGTACTTAACGCCACATAGTATTTCGAGCGGGATTTGCTTCCTGTTACAACCAGAATGTTGTATGTACAAACTGGAATAAAAAAGAACAACTGACTGTCACTGAACTACGAAATTCTTGCTCGTGAGGCATTTTCATTGTTACAAGTAACTCTTGTTTGTAAAGTATTTTAATCGCAGCATTTTTCTACATGTTTGTTTTCTTTGTTCTGCAGAGAGAACAACAAACTTTCTTATGTTGTATTTATTTCTGAAATTTTAACGCTGCTATCATACCAGTGATTGAATCTTCGAGTTGAATTTTTAACGCGTAATATAGACCTGTACGAGCTTTTAGCTTGTAACGAAATCTAAAACAGGCTAATCGAACCATAAAAAGTTGATCTACAAGTATTCATTGTGACCGCTTTTCTTATAACGCATTTGAGAAATCCCAACACTCAGTAAAATAATTCGAACAGTGGTAGCATTTGAGCTGTTAAAATAGTTAAACATTCTGTCGTTCTTGCTTGTTTATGTACCACATATTCAAGCTGTTATGCGTCACACACGATTTCGAGATAATTATAGTTGCTTTTGGATTTTTTTCTTCTTATTGTTTCTCATTGTTTTACTGACATCTACCTGCGAATGAGAAATACAATTAGTACAAAATACAGACAAGTTGTTCGTACAGTTCCAAATCTGTTTGCACCTTCATATGAATATCTTTGAACTTGAGCTGGACCAAACGTTAAACATCTAGACTCGCTCCTAAGAGTACAAACTCACCTCTAGTAGTAAACGTATGATAATACGTTATGCAGTTCCTTATTCTGCCTTAAGATGCACGAAATCTAATTTCTCGTTGTTATTCGACAAAATATCACTACTTTAGTATGCAGAAATTGTGTAATATATATAAGTAATACTTGTATATTTAGGCAGTAATAATACTAACAGATTTATATCACGAACTACAAGTAAATACAATCTGTATCAGTTTCAGGAACGTCATGAAAGTTATTTTCATTGTTGGAAATATCATGGAAAGGTATTAAGTGTGAATAAGTTATTTGTCATTATTAGAAACATTCCGAGAGGCATTGTTGGAAACATCCTGAAAAGATAATAAATATAAATATTTTTCATTGTTAGAAACATTTTACAAAAGTATTGAGTATGAATTTTTGTTGTTGTTTGTCTGCTGTCTAGAAACGTAAACTAACGAGCTGTTGTTAGTGTTAGCATTATTGGAAATGACCAATAAAAGTAAGAAAAGATAAATTTCTATATAACAGGAAATGCTATTAGGCATATATATATATATATAGGATCGAGGGTTCAAATCCCCGTCGCACCAAACATGCTATCCCTTTAAGCCGTGGGGGCTTTATAATGCAACGGTTAATCCCACTATTCGTTGGTAAAAGAGTAGCCCAAGAGTTGGCGGTAGGTGGTGATAACAAGCTGCCTTCCCTCTAGTCTTACATTGCTAAATTAGAGACGGCTAGCGCAAATAGCCCTCGTGTAGCTTTGCGCGGAATTCAAAACAAACAAACAAACAAACAAACTAATTATTAGAGTGCGTTGAATCATAAGTTGGACGCTCTTACTATTGTAGACGTTTTCGGCCGTAATCCCAATATTATAAATTGAAGTTAAGCATTAAGTTTATTTGTTTGTTTGATATTGAGCACAGAGCTACATAAAGGGCTGTCTGTGTTCTGCTCATCACGGGTATCGAAACCCGGTTTCTAGCAGTATAAGTCCGCAGACATACCACTATGCAATTGGGAGTGAAGTGGGCATTAATTTTGAGCATTAATGAACAGGAAATATCGGAAGATCAATGTATTTTACTATTTGTTGTAACTTAAAAACTCAACATTTTGTATAATTTATTGTTGTTTTGATGCAAAGTTGAACAGCAGACTACTCGTTCTGCGTCTGTCGAGAATATTGAAACCCGATTTTTAGTGTTTAAACTCCAATGATCCACCCAAGGATTTATCATGATTTATATTTAAAAATCTTTGTTAGCTCTAAAGCCGAACGATTAATATTTATTTTAGTTGATAGTAAACGTTATACACTTCAGTGGGCTCAGCAGATAGCCCAATGTGGCTCAGCAGATAGCCCGATGCGGCTCAGCAGATAGGCAGATGTGGCTTTGCTATAAGAAAAACACGCACTTAGAAAACGACTTCGATGGGCTCAGCAGATAGCCCGATGTGGCTTTGCTATAAGAAAAACACGCACTCAGAAAACGATATTGCTGTGACAAAGACTACGAACCACCATTGCAAACCATCAAAACCGAGGTTTTAATAGTAGTTGCAAACCAAAAGCGACATATAATAAAAAAAAACTTGATCATCACTGGCTTGACGACTGTTAGATTATCATTTTAATATTTCTGTTATATTCAAGCTTCATCTGTTACGTTACTTGATAAAATGTTAACATGGTATCTGTTCTATTTGTCAGTCGTGTTAAAGGGGATAATAAAGTACATTTTGTGTTACTTTAAACAATTAACGCTATCTGTTAAGTTAGTTTCAATATGTGTATATTGTTAAATCATTTCAAGAGATGTTAACGTTATATGTTTCATTTGATTTTGTGGTGTTAACCATGTATCTGTCAAGTTACTTTGACCATGGTGACATAATTATTGCTATTATGATTCGGCAATATTTAATTTGTACCAGTTTTATTTCAGCTGTCTTAACACTCTACTTGACAACCATTCTTCTTTACGATGACGACATGGCCACCATGATTTATCACGTCTTTTCAATGGCTTGTTACTTCACTCCTGTTTT
The DNA here is from genome assembly GCF_004210375.1 of Tachypleus tridentatus. Lineage (NCBI taxonomy): Eukaryota > Metazoa > Arthropoda > Merostomata > Xiphosura > Limulidae > Tachypleus > Tachypleus tridentatus. The sequence continues at coordinate 32,443,589 of NC_134834.1, forward strand.
TGGTGCAATGCTGGCAGATTCACTGTTGGGAAAGTTCAAGTAAAGTTATATAATTATGAGGTGTTAGCCTCCTGTTTATTTGGGTTTTATTCGTTTTAAAATTATGGTAAATTGTCTATTTTCACTAAAAAAATTAAATCACATGTTTTAATCCTTATAGGATTTTCTTTTTGTAATATTGTGTCTCGAATTTTGAAAGCAAAATCTTGATGTGATTATGAGGTATAGCCCAACAAAAACAAAGTTAATACGTTGTGTGAAGATTTGGAACAATCCTCTTGTACTTGTATGTATTGTGATGTAAAGAACCATTTTCATAATACTTCATTCTTTCTGTAAATCATCAAACAAAACTATAAAATTAATGTGAAAATAATAAATCGAGAGAAAAATATTATACTATTTATTCTATTCAGGGCTAACTGCACATAAACACCCCTTATTTTAAAGTAATAAGGTTAAAAAGGAGGCAGCTAATCAGCAGTACCAAACGCCAGCTCTTGCATAACACTTGAGTGATGCATAATATGAAATAGCTGTCACTCTTGTGGCAACGAGCTTGGAGCCACCAACTCCCGGATTTACAGTTCGAGTATGCTAAGTACCTATATCACACATTGAGAATGTGATGAATGAGTAATATCTATCATTATAGACGGGGTGGTGATAGTTATGATTGGTCTGTATAATCACCTAGTAATATTTGTTAGTCCAGCTCAATACACTGGTTGAAGGACTTACGTGATAGATTCTACTATGTGTTTTTTTCTAAGACTGGTTTACTGTCCTTTTCACCTATAAACTGTACATTTTTATTAACTGGCTTTCGTTTCATATTAATATTTGTTAACTAGAGTAAAATATAAGTTTGTGTTCTGGATTATAACTTTACAAACTAAGTTTCAGCATTGGTACTTAGAACCGTTGGTATTTTGTGAAATTCCATAATTACAGGACTGGAGGTAAAACAAACAAACAAAGGCAACTGTCTATAAAAAAAAACTTTATTCACGACCGTGGTTTCGTCAGTAAATAAACCATCACGTATATACGGCCCGGCATGGCTAGATGGTTAAGGCACTCGACTCGTAATAGGAGGATAGCGGGTTCGAATCCTCGTCACATCAAATATACCCCCCTTTCAGCCGTGGGGGTGTTATAATGTGACGGTCAATCCTACTATTTGTTAATAGAGTAGCCAAAGAGTTGGCGGTGGGTAGTGATGTCTAGCTGCTTTTCCTCTAGCCTTATACTGCTAAATTAGGGAAAGCTACCGCACATAACCCCGTGTAGCTTTGCGCGAAATTCAGAACAAACAAACATTATGTATTTAAAGTGAATAAGTGAAGTTTGTCTTTCTTTCCTCCCTCTTCTATTTCAATATTGTCACCAATGTGACGTCACAAAACCCTCTAATTTACTGGTTAAACAAATAAAGTATAACAAAATAATGTTTATAAACTGTATGATTCATACAACCTGTTTATTAATTGTATAAAAATACAACTGATAATTTTCTTTTCCATCATCAGAAATGCTCATTTAATTGTCTTTTGTTATAGGACGATTCTATACATTTCTATATTGTATGCATCGGGAAACATTATATTAGCCCTGGCATCCATTCCAAACTTTCTGCCAATGGCGTAAGTAGTTTTCTTTGACGTTCTAATAAAGAAATTTATTCTTTTATGTTTATCAATGGTGTTATATATATATATAAGATAGGTTTATAAGTCATTCTATAGTTTAACCAAGCTTGTCTTCTTGTCAAGTAAGGCAAAAAGAAACAACAACAAAAACACAATAAGCTCTAATATTGCTACAGTATCCATTACACATACAATTAAGATGTGTATCTAGTTATAGTGCTTCAGTACCCATTACAAATACAGTTAAGATGTGTATCTAGTTATAGTGCTTCAGTACCCATTACAAATACAGTTAAGATCTGTATCTAGTTATAGTGCTACAGTACCCATTACAAATACAATTAAGATATGTATCTATTTATAGTGCTACAGTACCCATTACAAATACAATTAAGATATGTATCTATTTATAGTGCTTCAGTACCCATTACAAATACAGTTAAGATGTGTATCTAGTTATAGTGCTTCAGTACCCATTACAAATACAGTTAAGATCTGTATCTAGTTATAGTGCTTCAGTACCCATTACAAATACAGTTAAGATGTGTATCTAGTTATAGTGCTACAGTACCAATTACAAATACAGTTAAGATTTCTATCTTGTTATAGTGCTACAATACCCATTACAAATACAATTAAGCTCTGTATCTATTTATAGTGCTTCAGTACCCATTACAAATACAGTTAAGATCTCTATCTAGTTATAGTGCTACAGTACCAATTACAAATACAGTTAAGATTTCTATCTTGTTATAGTGCTACAATACCCATTACAAATACAGTTAAGATCTGTATCTAGTTATAGTGCTACAGTACCCATTACAAATACAATTAAGCTCTGTATCTATTTATAGTGCTTCAGTACCCATTACAAATACAGTTAAGATCTGTATCTAGTTATAGTGCTACAGTACCCATTACAAATACAGTTAAGATCTCTATCTATTTATAGTGCTACAGTACCCCTTACACATACAATTAAGATCTGTATGAAGTAACAATTCTACAGTATCCATTACACATACAATTAAGATCTGTATCTAGTTACAATGCTACAGTACCTATTACAAATAGTTAAAATCTGTACCTAGTAACAGTGCTTCAGTACCCATTACAGATACAATTAAGATCTGTATCTAGTTATAGTGCTACAGTACCCATTACAGATACAGTTAAGATCTGTATCTAGTTATAGTACTTCAGTACCCATTACAGATACAATTAAGATCTGTATCTAGTTTTAGTACTTCAGTACCCATTACAGATACAGTTAAGATCTGTATCTAGTTATAGTACTTCAGTACCCATTACACATACAGTTAAGATCTGTATCTAGTTATAGTGCTACAGTACCCATTACACATACAGTTAAGATCTGTATCTAGTTATAGTACTTCAGTACCCATTACACATACAGTTAAGATCTGTATCTAGTTATAGTGCTACAGTACCCATTACAAATACAGTTAAGATCTGTATCTAGTTATAGTGCTACAGTACCCATTACACATAGAATTAAGATCTGTATGAAGTAACAATTCTACAGCATCCATTACACATACAGTTAAGCTGTATCTAGTTATAGTGCTTCAGTACCCATAACACACACAGTTAAGACATGTCAGTGGTAAGCTTTAAACTGCTCACATAAATCAATAAGCAAACTTAATAAAGTGAAATACTGTAAACTCTAATATAAATAAACTTAGTTTCATCATTTCAGGCGTGTCTTTAGTTTAGAAAGGTAAATTTGTTGAAAGCTACTTAGATTATAGCTAAGAAGAGTTTACATTAACTGGTATGTTCGTGTTCTGTGTGGAACCATATCTTTACTTTTCTTCTTCAGAGCTATATCCATGATAGGTCTCTTCACGGTAGCAGCAGGGACTGGAGGTATCAAGCCTTGTGTGTCAGCATTTGGCGGAGACCAGTTCGGTCCTGGTCAGGTAGTTTTCAACGTTTCAGTTTTACATAATAAATAGTTTTATGCCTTAGTTTAATCGCTGGACACAGGTCTTAGAAGGTATGAGATATTTAGTCAAAAATGCCTGAAGTGAAAATATTGGTTAGCGAAAACTATTGTCAGACACCTAGACGGTTGGTGAAGTAGTTTTCCCGCTTTTGTTGTATTTGTTTAATCAAATCGACCAGTATTAAAATGCTCTAGTCATTAAGTGAAACTATATATATCCAAAACATACCAGTAATATGGTGAAAATTAAATTGGTCCGAAATGATTTGGTCAACTGAATGAAACTGTTTATGTCCAAAATACAGCAGTTGTTTGATCAAATCAAATGTATACAAATACTCGAAACATTTATCATATCAAATATGTTTCTAATAATCTAGTCTTATGATCAAAGTAACCACTTGATAATAGCTCCAATAGTTCGAACAAATTCATTATGTCCAGAGTAATCCAATGTGCTTTTCGACATATTAGAAATAACTTCAGAATCGATGTAAAAAAAACATCGTACGTTTCACAAAACTTTATGTCAAAAATTAAGACTATTATTTCACTGGTAAAGTCATCATTAGGTACTTTATTTACCAGACGATTTCTTTACCGGCAAAACCACGAAGTACGTGTAAAAGGTACAACTATCTGTGTTTTGTTTCGTCAATTCTGTAATTGTGGAGTTTCATCAAGTAACGACGGTTTTAAGTATCAGTTATTTTGAAATAACTAGTTTAATTTTCAGTCTCAACTCTTTCATTCTGTATTTATAGGTTAAGAGAAAAACGTTTCTCTATAGAAACCAACAGATATTACAAGTACTAATTTTTAAATACATAGTAATATAGTTGGTTAATGATAAATAAATTGTGTGTTCATTTTAAAGTATTTTTAACAGTTCCGTAACTGTTTGAAATATTGGGTTTATTGTTGTATATCTTTAAAGGTTTATTGTTGTATATCTTTAAAGGTTTATTGTTGTATATCTTTAAAGGTTTTTTGTTGTATATCTTTAAAGGTTTATTGTTGTATATTTTTAAAGGTTTATTGTTGTATATTTTAAAGGTTTATTGTTGTATATCTTTAAAGGTTTATTGTTGTATATCTTTAAAGGTTTATTGTTATATATCTTTAAAAGTTTATTGTTGTATATCTTTAAAGGTTTTTTGTTGCATATTTTTAAAGGTTTATTGTTGTATATCTTTAAAGGTTTATTGTTGTATATCTTTAAAAGTTTATTGTTGTATATCTTTAAAGGTTTTTTGTTGCATATTTTTAAAGGTTTATTGTTGTATATCTTTAAAGGTTTATTGTTGTATATCTTTAAAGGTTTATTGTTGTATATTTTGAAAGATTTATTGTTGTATATTTTAAAGGTTTATTGTTGTATATCTTTAAAGGTTTATTGTTATATATTTTAAAAGTTTATTGTTGTATATCTTTAAAGGTTTATTGTTGTATATTTTTAAAGGAACGCGATCTTCAACGTTTCTTCTCTCTTTTCTATTTTTCCATCAATGCTGGAAGTTTGTTGTCCACTTTTCTGACTCCAATTTTGAGAGGTAAATAAGACATACGTTCACCGAGCGAACAACGTGTTCTTATTATTTTATAAAAAATGTTTTGTTTTGTACTCCATGTAATGGAAATAAATTATTTTTATATGAAACTGATTTTACTTCTCAAATTGTAAACTCTACCTTTATTTTACTGATCCATATACCTAAAACAAAACAACAAAACTTAACTTATGTTTAAAAGAAAATTTCGAAAAATTCAAAGCAAAGTTAACTTAAATTTCTTTAAGTTCATCTTGTAAAGTATTTCGAAAAGGTAATATATTAATTTTTACAAAATAGGTAAAAAATAATATTTATTTTTAGGAATGTAAATTATAAACAAATATTTTTACGCATATAAAATATAAAAATTATCATTTGTACGAATATAAGTTTTTAAAATTATTAAATATACGAATATAAATTATAAACATTATTTTTATGAATAAATTATTTCCTTCGATTTCAGAATTTTTCACAATATCTCATCATAAGTAAGGAAATATACTTGTTGAATATTTTAAATAACGGACAATTTATGTAAGTTTTAAAAGAAAAAAGTTTAATGTCCATAAGGATGTTTTTAATGAATAAATCGTGCATACTTCGTTATTGCTTGACTTTATTAATTCATTTTGCACATAGATGGCAGTATATCATGATTAATCAAACAAAACAGTTAAGCGGTGTTTCTTAGATACCATAGACACTGTTTCCTTAGTATCAACTAGTTATAATTTTTTCTTCATTCTATAGCCTAATTGGTTGTATACATTACAAATAATTAAGTAATGACAGGTTTATATAACGTTTGTTAATCACAATCCAGAACATTTAAAACATACTTAGTAAAGATTTTTTTCAACTGTTGCGAAGACTAATAATATTCCTGTGACGTTTCAGCCGACGTCACTTGCTTTGGAGACAACACTTGCTACCCGTTAGCTTTTGGTGTTCCAGCAGTGTTGATGGTTGTAGCCTTAAGTAAGTTTGTTCTTGTTATAATTTTATTTTCTTTCTTTATTATCTTTTTCAAAAATAGCCTATAAGGTAGATTATCATACGCTTATATTAATAACTTCTCAACGTATTAACATTTATACTTGAAACTGTCCACAGAACGACAACATTCTTATTCTCAATTAGACTTTCTAAAAAATTAGTTGAAAAAATAAAAAGTTTATTTTAACAGGAAAAGGTCAAAGCCATTCCAAAAACAACAACTGTTTTTAATCGTGTTTTGCTTTTTTACTTAGATAAAAGAAAATCCATAGTTAGTTCTTAATTTTAAAGCTAAGAACATTTGAACATCCTTATATCTAACAACTTAGAAGTTTATAGTTAAAAACAGTTAAACATCCTTATATCTAACAACTTAGAAGAAGTTTATAGTTAAAAACAGTTAAACATCCTTACATCTAACAACTTAGATAAAGATTATACCTAAGAACATTTAAACATCCTTACATCTAACAACTTAGAAGAAGATTATAGCTAAGAACATTTAAATATCCTGACATCTAACACCTTAAAATAAGTTTACAGCTGAAAACATTCAAACATCTTAACATCTAACAACTTAGAAGAAGTTTATAGCTAAAAACATTTAAATATCTTACAACTTAGAAGAGTTATAGTTGGTTCTTAGTTTTACAGGTAAGAACACTTAACTCTCCTTACACCTAACAAACATCTTTTTCAAGAACATATATTGTGAAACAACTGTATTGTATATTAAAGCAAGAACATTTCTTTTTATAACTCTAGTCTTGGAAACTGGGCTTATGATAAGTACCATTAACTATTCCATTGGTTGGGTTATGAGTATATATACATTATTTGATTAATCCATCTCATTTTCAAAGGACGAAGTTCCTGTTCATTCTGTTATTTACATTTTTGTAATGGAAGATGTAGTGATGGTGTACTCATCTTCTGGATAAGACCTGGTTTTATTAACTTAATGGACGAAGTTCCTGTTCATTCTGTTATTTACATTTTGTAATGGAAGATGTAGTGATGGTGTACTCATCTTCTGGATAAGACCTGGTTTTATTAACTTAATGGACGAAGTTCCTGTTCATTCTGTTATTTACATTTTTGTAATGGAAGATGTAGTGATGGTGTACTCATCTTCTGGATAAGACCTGGTTTTATTAACTTAATGGACGAAGTTCCTGTTCATTCTGTTATTTACATTTTTGTAATGGAAGATGTAGTGATGGTGTACTCATCTTCTGGATAAGACCTGGTTTTATTAACTTAATGGACGAAGTTCCTGTTCATTCTGTTATTTACATTTTTGTAATGGAAGATGTAGTGATGGTGTACTCATCTTCTGGATAAGACCTGGTTTTATTAACTTAATGGACGAAGTTCCTGTTCATTCTGTTATTTACATTTTTGTAATGGAAGATGTAGTGATGGTGTACTCATCTTCTGGATAAGACCTGGTTTTATTAACTTAATGGACGAAGTTCCTGTTCATTCTGTTATTTACATTTTTGTAATGGAAGATGTAGTGATGGTGTACTCATCTTCTGGATAAGACCTGGTTTTATTAACTTAATGGACGAAGTTCCTGTTCATTCTGTTATTTACATTTTTGTAATGGAAGATGTAGTGATGGTGTACTCATCTTCTGGATAAGACCTGGTTTTATTAACTTAATGGGAAGAAATTTTAGCATTTTAAGGTAAAACTCGTTTCTAGAATGAAGCGGTAAAAAGTGGAGGTAGGCACAACATGACATTCGTTTAGTTAGTTGTTGGTAATACCACTAGTTTGTGGGTTTTAACCTTGAAATGTTATTGTATTCGTCTGGGAATCGTTTTAAGGATGGATCAAATATACCCGTGGTAACATCTCGGGCACGTGAACTCAAGCAGGTCACTCAGTAGATGTTGGTTGTAGTTAAAGTTGAAGATCCCTTTTAAACCAGACTGTTTTTTAAAGGCATATATCAATCGATCCCGTAGACATAATTGTTTAATAATATCTTCGTCATCATGTATGATTATAGTAACAGTTTTTTTTTTTCAAGACAGCTAACATTACAATAAATGGAATATCTGGTTATCTAGGTTTCAGTTTTTGCTTTAACAACAGGTAACATTTCCTTTTAAACATGTGCTCTAATGTTCTGCTTTAAAACGGTTTAAACTTCCCAACATTTTAAACGTCTCTTTGGTAGAGTTTTAACCAGATTTTCTTTAAAGGAATGAAAAAGTGAAAACTTAATTAAAGTCTGGTGAAAGTTGGTTTATGATGCACTTTCGATGTAAGTAGACACTAATTAATTGGTTAATTTTGTTTATCTACATGGCTTGTTTTCCAGTTCTCTTTATCGTGGGACGTTCTATGTATAACATCGTTCCCCCGCAGGGAAACATTGTAATCAAGGTGATAAAATGTATTTTTGTAAGTATTATTTTGGTTACTCTGATGTTTTAAGTGAAATAACTAATTAGTATTACTTAGATGAATATTCTAGTGATCCTAATTTGAAACAGGACTGGTACTTAGGGCCCTCGCAATCTGCGGTCTCGGGTTCGAGTCCCGTCACCGAACATACTCATCCATTCAGTAGTGAGGACGTTATGATGTGACGGTAGAAGGGTAGCTCAAGAGGCCGTGGGTGGTGGTGATGACTAGCTGCTTCCGTGTAGTCTTACACTGTTAAATTAGAAAATGCTAGCACAGATAGCCCTCGTGTAGCTTTGCGCGAAATTCAAAACAAAACAAGCTAGCAAAGTAGTTTTATGCGAAATACAGGAAACAAACTAATTCTGAAACTATACAAACACGGGTTTCTATAGTTACTGCAAGAAAAATATTGTATAGTGATCCCTTTGGCTACGAGTCACAGATCAAAGGCAGCCGTGTCAACGCGTTTGTTGACTTGGATTCAAATTTTATTGAACTCCTATTATATGGATTTATGTCAATATGTTTGGAATCAAATCGTAGTTTACAATTCAAACTTTAATATTGCATTATAAAAAAATTACTTTTTCTTATTCCTGGACAGAAAGTGTTATTTCCCAATTGCTCATGCCTAAAGTAAATGAAAAAAATAACAACCTATTTTTCTCTTCAAACTTTGTGACCTGGGAGAGTGTAACGAAAACATTATAACAGAAATAACACGTACTATCCAGGAACAACATTTGTGTTACATAGTGTTATTTATTAGTGTTAGAGTTAATATCTTAATTTAAAAGTAAATATTAAGAGAACACATCTAAATATATATTTTAGTGAGTCATGTGGTATGTTGAATGCAGGCACTGTTTTAATTTAGATATTTCTTATGTCAAAATACTAAATCTGTAGTTTCATACAAATTGGAAACTCAAATTACTAATATTATCAAGCTAGAATATAAGATAAGAACCTTGTATCTTTGTATTTTGATGAGAGATGGTTTATATAGGGATTTGTACAGTGGTTCCATTCATCTCTTTTTATTTTTGAAAGCAGTCCCTTGTATACATTCCCTTCAATATATGACATGTGAATAACCAATCAACAGCTCACATTGTCCCCAGAGTGGTTTTTTTAAGCCATTTTAATCTTTGAAAAGGCTACCACATTCTTTCGATCCAAGATTTCAAGGAAGTAGGTTTGTTTTTAGTGTGCTCGATTTGTTAAAACAATCTAAATTCATCTTAGTTACTAAGCTTAATAAATTACAGTGGAATTCTGTGGTATCAGTGTAGTTATTTATGATTTTTTTGGTTATTCGCACGTGGAGGATATCAAACAAATATTTTTTTTTATGTTTTATATATACAATTGAAAGACTCAGCAATCTATGTACAATAGTAACCGAGTACAAAGATTTTTTTTTTTGAATTTCACTAGCCGTCCTTAATGTAAGGCTAGAGGGAAGGCAGCTAATCATTACCACCCAGCACCAACTCTTGGGCTACTCTTTTACCAACGAATAGTGGGATTGACCGTAACATTATAACGCCCCCACGGATGAAAGCGTGAGCATGTTTGGTGCGAAGGGGATTCGAACCTGCCACCCTCGGGTTACGAGTCGAAAGAGTACAAAGGTCATAGTGAGAGAAGATAAATGTTTGCTTTACTTCTTGATTTATTGCTCTATATCTTACGGGCCCGGCATGGCCAGGTGGTTAAGGCACTCGACTCGTAATATGAGGGTCGCGGGTTCAAATACCCATTACACCAAACATGCTCACCTTTTAACCGTGAGGGCGTTATAATGTAACGGTCAATCCCATTATTCGTTGGTAAAAGAGTAGTCCAAGAATTTGGCGGTGGGTGATGATGACTAACTGTCTTCGCTATTGTGCTAAAGTAGGGACGGCTAACGCAGGAGCCCTCAAGTAGCTTTGCGCGAAATTCAAAACAAAGCAAAAACAATTCTATATTTTAAGAATGATAAGTTTAATAAATTATTTATAAATAGTAATAATTTTTATAATGTATAATAATTGAAATATAACTATATATTACAACATACTAGTCCACAACCAAAACAGGGAAGACCTGTTCAGTTTTACATTACTGAATACATAACGATTGCACGTGCACTGCGTCAATGCAATTTATGTAATGTTAGCTAAGCATGACTGGAAGATCAATGTCATACTAAATATATATATGTAAATATGTAGTGTTATGTGACGTAAGCTACTTAGACTAAACATTTGTATTTTCGTATTATAATATTTAGTCATTCTGGCATGAAAAAAGCATACTTTATTTCCTAGTTTTTAAAGATGGTTACGAGGTTGGTCAACTGGGAGATCCCACATAGTTAGAGTATAGAAAATAGCCTAAAACATAAAATCTTACTTAAAACAAACGTTTGAAATGTATTTAGGAGGTTTTAGAGATTATACAAATAATATTTCTAGATTTTTGGGATGAATAATAGTTTTTAATCATTACTTGAAATCACTTTGCAGTCAGACAAGTAACGAAAAATAGTCTATTTTTCACAAACATATCTTTGGTAAAAATATTTCATTAAAAAAACTTATTTTTTTTGTACAAAATACTTGTAATCTTCACTAAAAGTCTACGAAAATTTAGAAAGATGCACATGTTGTATTAAAATTTATAGTGCAAATATTCAACATGTGCAAATGTGTAGACGAACTCGTGCATATTATACCAAGCTCGTAGCGAAATGATAAACATTAAGCACACTCCTTTGAAACTTTCTATTCCAGTGTTAAATCTGTTGTTTTGACCTTGCAGGAGAATTTAAACCGTGTTCACTGCTTCGACACATTTTATGTAAATTCTTAAATGTTTAATAGATTTTACTTGATCCAACAGCGCAGCTTCTTTAAAAACGTCCTGCGTGATTATCGCAAGCAAAACTGAAATCATTAGTATTGTAATAACAGAAGGATCGAAAAGATTCGTTGAGAGTGGTTATTGTTAAGCTCAACCCTATTTTCAGCTTTGTAAGCCTGTAGATTTACTGCTGAGTGACTGAGGTTGGACTTTTTGTGAAGAATGAAAAGCTAACAAAGGAAATCTTACACACAAGTGAAAAACAAAAGTAAACAGTCTTTACAAGTGATGGAATCTTGAGTTATGTTGATGTGCTTGTACCACTGAAACAGAAAAGCTTACAACTATACCACAGTTTCAAGTGTGGTCAAAGTTTTAGTGCAGTAATCCAGACACAAGTGATGATTTTCATTTTGAAGTTTTTAAAGTGAGATTATCTACCTGCTGAAAGTAAGTAGTCAAACTCTTTTTACCCACCTCTACACTTTGAAGTGATACACGCGCAACGGAGTAGTTGACACAGAAGTATGGTCAAACAAGTATAAGCACTTTAGAATGACTACTGTTGTATGTAAATTTGGCTCGAGACGAGAATTAACGTGAGTTTACGATTACTCACATTCTATTCACAAGAACATTAACTAAATGCAATGCACCTGTTCATGAACATGCCTAAATACCAATATACTATTTTCTAGTCGTACGAAGATAACGTTTGAGCTGCTACAATACTACCTGGTGTTAGAGTTTCTTCACGACTTGAAGCTAACAGTGCTTCCATTTCACTTAGTGACAAATACTGATGACTGTACACAGCTTATAGAAACCTAACCACACTGAAGCACCTGGAAATCCAGGTCAAAAGGGTTGAAATAACTTTAGTTAAATAAAAATCAGTATTATTTAAGCACAATTATGCTAGAAAACTTGTTTATATTGATTTCTTAGTGTGGTGAATCTTATGTTATTACCGGATCGCACTTCTATGACATTCCTCGCATGATGCATTACTGGTCTAATTGGCACTTTTGTAACCATTGTAACAGAAGTTCAGGGCTCCTGTCTGTCAGTCAAACATATGTAAAGAATTTTGTTAACATAATTTCCGGACAGTCAGCTTACACTTTTGATAAGTTAATGAGTAGCATACGTAATGTTCTCCCAGTGGCACAACGATATGTCTGTGGAGTCACATTGCTAAAAAGCGTGTTTCAATACTGGTGGTGGGCAGAGCACAGATAGCCTACTCTGAAGCTTTATGCTTAATTTCAATCAAGAAATCAATAGCATACATAATAAATCAGGAGTTTACAGATGTTTAGTGATGTTCACATAAAATATGGGTATCAGTAAGTATAACTTCGAAAAGGATAAGAGAGAATGTATATTGCATAACACGGCACTGGTGTAATAATACTGTTTACCCTCTTGAATATTTGTTATGTACTGAGGCTACAATTAATGACCACGAAAAAATCATTTCAGTACTAAAATACCAGTCAAAGTTATTTTTGATAAATTTGTCTGCTTATTTTGAATTTCGCGCAAAGCTACTCGAGGGCTATCTGCGCTAGCTGTCCCTAATTTAACAGTATAAGACAAGAGGGAAGGCAGCTAGTCATCACCACCCACCGCCAACTCTTGGGCGACTCTTTTACCATCGAATAGTGGGATTGACCATCACATTACAACGTTCCACGGCTGAAAGGGCGGGCATGTTTGGTGTGACGGGGATTCGAACTCGCGACCCTCAGATTACGAGTCGAACGCCTTTTTTGATAAATATGGCGAAAAACACGATACCATGTTTCTTTGTTACAACAACTGTTTACATTTACGTTTTTTTCTGGTGTGTTTTTTCTTATTAAGCACAAAGGTTCATAATGGACTATCTGTGCTATGTTTGTCACAGGATTCGAATATTGAATTGTAGCATTATAAATTCTCGAATTTACCAATGAGCAACAGGGAAGGAGTGTTATTTAAGAAAATAAAAAAATAAATTACATACAAAAAATCAAATATATACAGTACAAAAAACGTCGTAGAATATACATCTTGAAGACAGCATCTATTTTTCTATTTTTATAATTATCATTCCAGTACATTGACTTGTTAGATTGGCGTTCGAAATGGGGGTTGAAAGTTAGGGTATTTTGAACCTTCCATCCCCCAAGATTATGTTAAGGACGTAATAGTTATAAACGTGTTTGGTTTATTGAACGTAACAAGTTACTCAAAAGCTTATGTTTTCTTTGTAAGGAAACGTGATTCAATGTGCTGTATACACGGTCAACAGTATCCCTTTAGATTGTTTATTGAGTCTGTACTCGGGCAATAATGTTTCTTTAGATTGTTTATTGAATCTGTAGTCGGACAATAGTGTTCTTGAGTTTATTTATTGATTATGTACCCAAACAACAATGGTTTCTTTGTTTATAGAAGAAAGCTATTAAAACTTTTTATTGCCGTCCCTAATTTTGAACTGTCGACTAGAGGGAAGGCAACCTGTTGATAGTGCCCAACGCCAATTCTTGGGTTACTCTTTAACCAACGAACAGTGGGATAGGACGTATATAACAACAATCTGGCATCGAACGTGCTCGTCTTTCAGTACATTGCCGGAAGAGGGCTCTAGCGTCTAGGCTGTTTGTGTTTATTTACTACTTGTTAAAACTTAGAAGAAAAAAGTCCATGTTTTAATAACAATGGAACAAATACGCGAATAACTACCCTTACGAACCAGGGCTACTTCACGCTCTGTATTATTGATGCCCGTGTTTTACTTGTCATAAACAAAGTGTATAAAAGAAAAGATAATATTAATAAAACTGATAACCGCAAAACATTTTTCCACTAATGTTTTTTTTCAGCATGCACTGAGACGACGCAACAAAGCTATTAGAGACGGAATAAGAAAAGATCATTGGTTGAACTATGCTGACGACAAGTATGGCGTAAGTGCTAGATTGGTTCTTTTATTACTGTTGTTAATATTTCAGTACTGTTGAAAGATTTGAACTGTAACTTTATTGCTATTACTTGGATAATTTCTAACAAAAAACATTCGACTCAGAATTTATGTTTTGAAGCAATATAAGATGTAACTCATTTTAATTTATAGACAAAGCTTATTGAAGATGTGAAAGCTGTGTTATACGTGTTACGTTTGTATCTACCACTTCCAGTATTTTGGGCACTTTTTGACCAGCAGGTAAATATGGTTCATTACTTTGAAACCTTCTTCGGAGTCAGCGCACTCTATCGATAGTTTTAATAAGCTAATATTTCTTCTATTGCATTCTAGACCAGTGGTTCTCAAATTTTTAGACGATATACCCCTTTCTTTGGTCTATGATACTTTACGCCCAGCACACAAACATACCATAATTTATATAAATATGTTTATATAACACTATCTTAAATATTAAATTCTGTAGTAAAATGTAATTTTTATGTGTGATACTACTTAACTATTAGCCAGATAGTTGAGACTGTGTGGTGTAACAGAGCATGAGAATATTCTGTCATTTGGGATTTCATTTACAGAACCTTCTCACCTCTGTGCCCCATTTGAAAATCACTGTTCTAGAAAAAGTTGTATCTATAAAGGTAGATTTTCCGAAACGCGGTGAAACTGGTAATGATAATTACCTAATTATTACCTAATTACCTAATACGTTTCAAATTAAGAGTATTCAAAATTTTAAAAACATCTGACAATTACATTATTTCAATCCTTCATGTTAACTGTGAAATTCTTTCTTAAAAGTACGGCCGCAGGTACGTCTGCGGACTCACACCGCTAGAAACCAGGTATCGAGACCCGTGGTGGACAGAGCACAGATAACCCATTGTGTAGCTTTGTACTTAATTCTAAATAAACTTAAAATTATGAGGTTAGCCAGATTCTAAACTCAACAGCTTTATTTCTTATTATATTATCATCCACATTTCTTTATGAACCTTACTTTGAAATTGCACAGTCTAAACTTTGGGTGTAATTTACAGAATGAGCGGAGGGTATGGGACAGATCTGCCCACTTTTCGTTAAAGAGGGTTCATATAAGGATTTAGTTGTTTTAAGATATTTAACTCTTTATACACTGTTACTCTTGCTGATGTGGAACTATGGGAGTGTTAATTTGTTTTTAGAGAGGCAGGACAATTATAATACCATAACATTAATTTCCTGCCTCTATTCACCAAATAATAAAATCATTGAAACTCCAATAGAAAATTTGATTGGCTTTAGTCAGCTACATGTATGATATGTAGTTTCTAACGGCAGCTGAAAAGCATAACTGTTCGCGCCAGTTAATGACGTACTGGTCTTCAGACTCAACTACTACATTTTTGTGTTTTATGACAACTTCCTGAGCTAACGTGGAAAATACTGTTTTCATGTGGAAAACTCTCATTCGTACTCGATGTTCCTTTGTATTCAATATCTCGATAGCAATGCATTATTAATTTTTTATTCTATATTCTCTGATGCTATAAGCTATAATCTAAAACTTAAGAACATGTGGAATATTCTTGATCTATAGTGTAAAATATTCTAAACCATTTAATACATAGATTTTTTCCAGATTATAAGGCATAGAAATTGATTTTTTGAATTCAGCTGAACTCCTTAATACATAATCTGAACTATTAATGCACTTTACAGGGAATTATTGTAGCTGTTAATAGTCCTAAGAAATGAATGTAAACCTGTTTTGTTTCAGTATAAATTCTACAAATGGCCTGTTAAGCACAAACCAACTAACTGTATTTTAAAGACTTTTCCATCTATTTACTTATTAATATTTTTATTGTGCTATCATGTTTAATTTTATATAAACAGAATAACAGAGGAAGACTAAAAGTTTGTGTCACGTGAAATATAACTTACTACTTTTAAAACCTAGGGCTCTAGATGGACATTACAAGCTACCCGCATGAACGGAGAAGTGGTAATTATTATTATTTCTATTGTTACATTTACTCAGTGAATATAGGAAGTGTCATGTATAAAAAGGAATTTCTATGGTGTACAACAGCAAAGTTCGAAGCATAAAATTATTTTGCGGTAACAATATTTAGGCATTTACAAAATTTCTAATACAAGATTTATCAAAATAACCGCAACTTAGCAAAGCTGTAATATAAATTTGTATAAGATGTTATTACTATATTCAGAAAGTTAAGCAAAATTCGTGTAAGATGTATAGGGAAGATATATATATATATATACATATAAAAGCTTTCCCCGCTGGTACAGCGGTAAGTCTACAGATTTACAACGCTAAAATTAGGGGTTCGATTCCCCTTGGTGGGCTCAGCAGATAACCCGATGTGGCTTTGCTATAAGAAAACACACACGTATATATATAAGCTATGGTTTATATTGCATGAAAGGCATGTGAAATATATATATATTATTTGCATTGTTGGAAATATATCAAAGAATCGGAAATGCACCCCTTTCACAAAATGTGAAAAATATATACAGAAAATTAAAAACTGTGATAAATACTTTATTGAAAGCGCTAAGAACGCTTGTCGAGAGTCTGACGTAAATATATAAAAAGAACTACAATGATATTTTAAATTATTTTCACAGCAACTACCCTATACAGGCACTTCAAATAAATCATAAACTGCGTATAACATAATATATGTATTTAGTACTCTATAAATTTTAATGAAAGCAGTAAGAATAAATACGTAAAAGCTGCCGTATAAAAAAACCAAAAATCTGTATGTCTTTAGAAACTGCAGAATAATTTTTTTCAACAGCTATAGACTTCTGTGATAATTTTATGTCAAACTAAGTAAAATGTATTTTGATTATACATTAAAAACTTATTTTTTGAAGCAAGATAAAACATATTATTTTTGTTGAATAATATAACCAGACTGTTGATACTTTTGTGCCAGTCTTTATCGAATGCTGTTAAATATTTATATCAATAAAAGTGTTCATTTAGCAAACTAGGTCTTGTTTTTATATACAGTTTTCTCAGATCGCAGGTGTTAGAGTTTTACAGTTTTTATAAAATACTTACATGTTAGTTTTAACATACTATATTGCTCTCTATAGAGAGCAGTAAGAATAAATACGTAAAAGCTGCCGTATAAAAAACAAAAAATCTGTATGTCTTTAGAAACTGCAGAATAATTTTTTTCAACAGCTATAGACTTCTGTGATAATTTTATGTCAAACTAAGTAAAATGTATTTTGATTATACATTAAAAACTTATTTTTTGAAGCAAGATAAAACATATTATTTTTGTTGAATAATATAACCAGACTGTTGATACTTTTGTGCCAGTCTTTATCGAATGCTGTTAAATATTTATATCAATAAAAGTGTTCATTTAGCAAACTAGGTCTTGTTTTTATATACAGTTTTCTCAGATCGCAGGTGTTAGAGTTTTACAGTTTTTATAAAATACTTACATGTTAGTTTTAACATATTATATTGCTCTTTATATTCATTGTTATTATTTTCGAACAGGGAGGATTCCTTTTAAAACCAGACCAAATGCAGGTCATCAATCCATTACTGATCATCGCATTCATACCTCTGTTTGAATATGTTATTTACCCACTTTTAGCCAAGTGTAACCTCCTAATTAGGTAAGCAAACATATTAATATATTTATTTTTATCTTATACAAGAGCTTACGGACACTCGGGGAGGGGTGGACAGACATAAATAGACGGACACTGTAGACAGAGGCAAGATATATCCAAGTTCTTTTTATTTCTTCTACAGACCTCTCTAAAGACTTATCCAAGTTATTCATTGTTTCTTCTGCAGACCTCTCCAGAGAATTATCCACGTTATTTTTTTTGGTTTTCTGCAAACCTCTCCAGAGAATTATTCAAGTTATTTTTGTCTCTTCTGTAGACCTCTCCAGAGAATTATTCAAGTTATTTTTGTCTCTTCTGTAGACCTCTCCAGAGAATTATCCAAGTTATTTTTATTTCTTCTGTAGATTTCTCCAGAGAATTATCCAAGTTATTTTTTGTTTCTTCCTTAGACCTCTCCAGAGAATTACGTTTGGAGGATTTCTCACTGCAACAGCTTTCGTGATTGCTGGGTTTCTACAGATTAAGATTGAAGTAAATGTTTTTATTGCTTTATTCAAAGTTCATTTAATTAAGAATGCAAATAAAATGGAATTAGGCTCAAAATGAGAATGCTTTTATTTCGCGTGTCTTCATATTGGGAGATAAAACTTTGAAAATGTAGTTATTGTTATTAATTTAACTTATCATCTTCAATATCATATACTTGATGATACTCGTTATAAATGCGTAGAAAATGTTTTAAGGATAACTTATGAGCTGTGTGATACTGCAAGTAACAAAATCGACAACAACATATTTCTCAGATTTGTTTAAAACTCGTGCGTTTACAACCAAACAATGTGTTGTATGTCAGTGTAAGATATTTATTAGTTCATAAAATAAAATACAAATTTTTAAAGATATAACATGAATACATTTCTTTTTTATTTCTTTGGCTCTTAAAGAGCACATTGCCTGTTCTTCCTTCGTCAGGACTTAGCCAGGTGGCGTTGATCAACGCGGCTCCTTGTCCCTTGAACATTAAAAGTGACTTCCTGGAAACAAAATTAGCAGTAAATCAGGTAATAAACATAATCTATTAGAAGATAATTTCAGAAATAAGTTTAAAGTACAACAGTAAATGTTAAGCCTTATATATACATAAACTTTTGAATAGTCTTAGAGAGACTTATTTTCCTTATTTACGGCATCAGCAATCTTATCTTTTATTTTTCTCTCTTATTGAGGGGAGAATATCCCCTGGTGGAACGGCGGTAAGTTTTCGGAATTACAACACTAAAATCAGGGGTTTGATTTCCCTCGTTGTACACAGCAGATAGCTCGATGTGGCCTTACTATCAGAAACACACCCATACACACAAAGTTTAAGTCCTAAAAATGCTAATGTTAACAATTCTGTTAACGACCTTTGGCTTGTGACACCCAGTTAAAGTTGCGAGAAGTTATTTTAGTATATTCTTGCGCTACTTATAAAGTATTTTCTTATAATGAAATACAAGCTGAAACAAAATGTACATTTTGTTATCCAATACCTTTTTTACATATTTTCTTTATTATTAAATGTTGATCCTTTTTTCCATCAGTAGGCGCTAACTGCTCTGAGAAAAGAAAACCCAATATACACGTTAAAGATACTGCCTTTGATGGATTTTTTATACTTATTTAACTTTTTACGATGTTTCGTGGTTCCCCCTGTGGGGCAGCGGTAAGGGGTTCGATTCTTCTCGGTGGGCACAGCAGATAACACGATGTGGCTTTACTATAAGAAAAGATACACTCACGAAGTTTCAACCACTTGAGAGGCCGTAATCAGGTAACTGTTTGAATTTTGCGAAATAATGTGCAAGTAGTTTGTTCCAATTTAGAAAACATAGAAGGGGACTCTATATACGTTTTTTTACATAAAAATAACGAGAGGGAAACAAGAAACAATACGGAATAAAAACAATAAAGAAAGACTGAATAATTCCATTTATTTGGCATATAGAGAAAAAAAGGTGATGAATAACTAAACAAGAAAGTAACCTAATGGAAAACATAACAAAACAAAGATGACATCTTGTATGTTTTTCGTTTACGCTTACACACACAGGTATATAAAGTTTAAATTACATTTTGATTAATCATATTACTTTTGTAACATACTTTTTACTTATATAAGTTTGTTGTTTTTCTTGCTACTGAAATACAAGCTAAATTTTATAATTCAATTTTATATATTTTTAGATGTATATCATAAAGGACTTAAAGTCAGATGTACCTCATAACCTGACCTTCACCCCTGCGCCAGGAGAATGCGACATTGAATTTGAGCCTGTTAGAAACGTTCTTCAGACATTAAGTAAAGATGTACAAGCAATGATGGTGACCTCTGACCTCTCAAAATTATTGATACATCAGGTCAGTTACAGATCAAGGATACTAGTTAATCCCTGACCTCAATAACTTTAAAGTATCGCTATAGCATGTACTATATTATAGTCGATATGCTAGCTTTGAACTGTTTCAGATCAGACCAGGATAACAGTTGGTTGGTCTGTGAAAGTACAGGTGGTTAATAATTTAAAGACTTCTGCCTTTTAGAGTTAGACTAAAGCAGACTAACAACACTTCAGTAAGAAAACAAGCCATGGCTGGCACCATCATTATGAGTGTCAATCAAAAAGAAACTTAAATAATCTAAGGATGTATGAAAAAAACTTAAATAATCTAAGGATGTATTTTTCCATAAAAACACGCTCTGAACTTTGGGGCCAGATGTATGTTAGCCAGAAAACATAATACATTTGATTAGAGTAGCACAAGAGTTGGCGGTGGGTGCTGTTGACTAGTTGCTTTTACATAGTCTATTAGTTTAAAATTATGGATGACAATGTGTACATAGTTCTTATATAGCTTTGCGAGGAAGTTCTAAAACAAACTTTTTAATATTTTGTTTTAATGATATAAAAGGAAATACTGAAAAACTAAGGGTTTTACAAACAGAAATTATGAGCGTTTAATGTGCTTGTTTTATTTTCTGAATTTTTAATGTTTCTGTTATCCAATGATTCACGTTTTTTTACATAATCAATAGTGGCGTTTTGTTTTGTTGTTTAATGTAATTGTTCGGGAGGTAAACATAAGAGTTTGTTTTGAATTTCTAGTAAAGTTAAGCATGACTATCTGCGCTAGACGACCCTAATTTATCAGTGAAAGACTAGATGAAAGACAACTAATCATCACGACTCATTGCCAACTCTTGGGCTACTCTTTTACCAAAGAAGAGGGGAACTAACCGTCATATTATAACTTTATTTGGTATTAAGATGTTCTGTATCTATAGAGTCGTTGGGGAGGGGCTTCAGACTGGATGCGAAATGTTTGGGGGGTGGGAGTGGATGGAATGAGAAAATTTGGGAACCCCTACGGTAAAGCACTAATTTGAACATAGTTTTGCGTTTATTTCGAGATATTTTCAGAATAATTTGAATTAAGCGATAAAAGAACCTAGATATATATATATATATTTGTATACGGAAACCAAGAATGGTATTTCTTAGCATTGGATCTCGGAATACATGTAGTTTAAAATAATAATAATAATCTGTATAATTCATGTAACTGAGAGTTGAAAAGTCGTTCGTATTCATATTAGGTATCAGACACGTTAAAGAAGCCAGACAAGGGAGAAGTGAACGTTCGAATCTTTTACAATTTTCTATCAAGCGTGGAAACAAACAACACTTTCCAACTGAGTGGTCCAAAAGATTACGAGATACCAATTCAGAAAGTTGATACTTTAGACAACACTTCTGTAACAACCGTTGGAAGTACAGAGTATACTAGGGTACTACCTGGAGTGTAAGTATATTGTCCTTTGAGACTCGATAAGCAGATATGAAAATACCTTATTTTCTTTTGAACTTAGGGCCACTGAGAGGCCGGGGAAATTCCTTTGTGTTTCAAAAAAGCCCTCTATGAATCACAGCGTGATTGCTCTGCAGTCCGTTGATACTTGTTCATCTAATCTCATATCAATAAAACAATTCTGTATTTGGATGTGAAGGTTCTCTGTTAAATAATGTGTTTCGTTAATTCAATAGCATTAGAATACATAATATATTTCAGTAACTGTAATTGTAATAATAACATATTATTTAGTATTAATTGCATATAGTATAGCAACATCTGTACATTATTTACAGGTATTCTCTACATCTACCAAATTCTAGTTCTTCAGGCTATAGTGTAAAATTGCCAGATTTTGAAGTGAAGATGGGAGGAGGTTACATTTTTACAATCGCACCTAACCACAAATCCGAGGTAAGCCGGACAAGTTAACCTTAAAAACCAATGAAAGGATGAAAGCAAAAACATGATTATTATCAGATAATTACTTTATTTATTTTAATCAGAACCAATTCATTTGTTTTATTTTAGCTTTTTGATCACTATTTCAACAGGAGAGTTAATTTTTGGATATTATATTGTTAATTTATTTTAAAACTATGTTACCTATTCACAGAAGTAGTCTCGTAGAAAAACACAAGCAATGTTTTATGAAATGTGTGTTTCTTAAAGTTTTATTGACTTCATTAGGCTATATAAAACCACAATGCATAGCTTCCTAGGATGATGCTTTTAATAATGTCTCTCGTGCTCTGTAATAACAATTCTATAACAATCATATCCGTTGTTTATTATATTATGTAAGACAGTGAGTACGAATTGTTTGTACACTTTTATATCAGCTGTCAACGAAGTTGCACACTGTGGTAGAGCCCAATGACGTCTCCATGTTCCTTCAGTTTCCTCAGTACCTTATCATCACAACTGGAGAAATTATGTTTTCTATCACCGGCCTTGAGTTTTCTTATTCTCAGGTACGTTTCTCAGTACATTGTTATCACAGCTGGAGAAATTATGTTTTTCATCACCGGCCTTGAGGTTTCTTATTCTCAGGTAAGTTTCTCAGTTAATTCTTATCACAGCTGGGGAAATTATGTTTTTCATCAATAGCTCTGTTACCTTAATTATTTAGTTTTTGGCGTTCTATATAAATCTTCCCTAATAGGGGTTATTCTCATGGTTGACTACACTATAAAAATGTTAGAAACTTGACAAAAACAGTTCGATTTTTCTAATAATGTTGAGTGAGAAAAAAAAAACTGTTGTTTGTTTGTAATCTTCTTTCTGCTACTGATGAACCATGGATGTTTTATTGTCTCTAGGCTCCCAGCTCCATGAAATCTGTATTACAGGCTGCCTGGCTTTTGACCGTAGCCTTTGGAAACCTGATTGTTGTTGTTATAGCCAAGCTCAGTTTGTTTAATAAACAGGTGAGACAAAAACTATATATCAAGCCGGTTGTTTAAAATAATTCGTACTTCGTTTTATAGTTTTTTTTCTCAAAATGTTATGACTTATTTATTCCGTTAAAAATCTATTCTTCCATCCCTCCTTCTGTCTACCAACCTTCCTTTTCATCCACTCTTCTGTTTAAAATAACGTTTAATGAAATGAAGTAGAATTTAAAAACAATAATATATTTGTAAAGCAGCAGAATGGCCCGGCATGGCCAGGTGATTAGGGCACTCGACTCGCAACCTGAAGGTCGCAGGTTCGAATCCCCGTCACACTAAACATGCTCGCCCTTTCAGCCGTATGGTCACATTATATGTGACGGTCAGTCCTACTATTCTTCGGTAAAAGAGTAGCCCAAGTGTTGGCGGTGGGTGATGATGATTAGCTGCCTTCCCGCTAGTCTTACACTGCTAAATTAGGGACAGATTATTTTTTATATATGCAAAAACGGCTCGTTTGGGTTGAGAAAATATTTTACGTAGAAGAGCGAACAACGTTTCGACCTTCTTCGGTCATCGTCAGGTTCATCAAGAAAGAAAGAGGTAACTGACCGGAAGCTGACCACATGTTTGGAAGGGGTTGTGTAACTGAGTGTCGGAATGTTGAGGGCGGTATTAGATGTTTGAATATATAATTTTATTTTATTATATTTAATATAGGTATAAGTTTCCTCCACAAACCGTAGAAAACATTATACGCACACACCTAGACAGAAAGCAAAATCAACCAACAAAAGTAAATATATCTCACGAATCAAAACATCACGAAACCATATACTGCTGCATACCATATATTCCCGACATCAGCAGACAAATAACCAACATTTGGCAAAAACTAGTAACAAAATATGACATTCCAGTTAATACCAAATTTATTCAAAAAACAGGCACAAAACTGAGGTCTATACTATGTAAAAACTACACTGACAAACACCACACCAACATTATTTATAAAATACAATGTGATAACTGCCACGACTTCTATGTTGGAGAAACAAGTAAAAAAATGGAAACCAGATTCAAAGAACATAAAAAGTCACCTTCACACGTTTTCGAACACTGCAAGTCAAATAAACACAACATAACCATGAAAAACACTCAAATACTAAATAAAGAAACAAGCATACGCAAAATTAAAGAAGCCTTACTATACAACAACTTAAACACAAAATAAACC
The DNA here is from genome assembly GCF_004210375.1 of Tachypleus tridentatus. Taxonomy (NCBI): domain Eukaryota; kingdom Metazoa; phylum Arthropoda; class Merostomata; order Xiphosura; family Limulidae; genus Tachypleus; species Tachypleus tridentatus. The sequence goes on from NC_134834.1 coordinate 32,468,150, forward strand.
AATATAAAGGGACGCCTTTATACCTATATTAAATATAATAAAATAAAATTATATATTCAAACATCTAACACCGCCCTCTACATTCCGACACTCAGGTACACTCAGGAAGGTACCCCTTCCAAACATGTGGTCAGCTTCCGGTCAGTTTCCTCTTTCTTTTTTTGTGGACCTGACGATGACCGAAGAAGGTCGAAACGTTGTTCGCTCTTCTACGTAAAATATTTTCTCAACCCAAACGAGCCGTTTTTGCATATATATTTCTCTACAAGTGGGTTTTCTCGACATCACAGAGTATTTTTTTGTTTGTTTCAGAACTCTGCGCAAAAGTACATAAGGGCGATATGTACAAAGCTTTTTCTAGTTACTTGTCTTACCGAAAGATAAGGTCTGACAGTCACATTTATAACGCACCTAAGGCCCAAAATTGCAGAGAAAATTGTGTGGTCACGAACCGCGAATTTTCAAATTTGCACCCAGGCACATTAACCACAACGATGCGCTCAGCCAGATAGGAGTATTATTAACGGTGATAGTGGTTCTTAGTAGTATCTAAAGGAATTGCACAAAACACAAATAGAACGTTGTGGGTGAGCCGTAAACAGCAAAGATTTAGTTCAAATAACGCGTTAAACCTTTACTATTGACTGCTAAAGCTGTACAAATATAAATATGCAAAAGAAAAGCACACATGTTAGGCTTACAAGAAAAATAAAGTCCGTTCAAAACAGTTCTATATTATATGTGAAGGGAAGGAATAAACAAATCAATACACATAATATTATATTTTATTACACACATTCGTAGAATAATTACTTTAAAAGATACGAATGTTTATTTAAAGCGATGACTTAGACGTATATGTTTTGTTTTAAAAGGCTGCGTTTTCTGCTGGTAACATTTTATAAGCGCCTTGTGGAGGTTGTATCGTAGTGTAGATTGCTGCTTCACAATCCCTTCCAATATCATTCACTCCTTTAAGATTTTCACAACAGCTCACTCACGCAAGTTCTAAAAGACAAAGTATTGATTTAAAGTGCAAATTATGACTTGAAATATAAATCAAACTACAACTGGAATGAATACAATACAAATTAAGCAAAACTAAATACATTTATCACACTACACCTAGAATAAATAATAATAACTAATGACCTTTTGCTCTTGAAGTTGTTGTACACAGAAATGCTTGATGAAAATCTTCAGCTGCAGCTTAAAAAATTTTACGTGTCGAACTAATTCGATAAAAGGGTCAATAGCTACAGTAAATAATCAGGGACCGTATCAGCTAGCTACCACAGGGGCCTGGCACGGCCAATTGTGTTAAGGCGTTTGACTCGTAATCCGAGGGTCGCGGGTTCGAATCCCGGTCGCACCAAACATGCTCGCCCTTTCATCCGTGAAGGCGTTATAATGTTACGGTCAATCCCACTATTTGTTGGTAAAAGAGAAGCTAAAAGCGTTGGCGGTGGGTGGTGATGACTAGCTGCTTTCCCTCTAGTCTTACACTGCTAAATTAGGGACGGCTAGCGCAGATAGCCTTCGTGTAGCTTTGCGCAAAATTCAAAACAAACAAACAAGCTAGCTACTAGATATGTTTATTATCATTACAACGTATAAAGTTAACTAACATTTCATGTATTCCTTTGCCCATAGTTGAACATGAAAAATTTAGCAAACAAGATAAATAAAAAATTGGATATTTAAAAAAACTTACAAATAGGGCTAATAAAAATGTAAGCAAAGAAAGCTGGAAATAATGTGGACATTATTTAGTAAAACTACAAATCACTATTTTAATTCCATCAAATATAGTACATGGAGACAAATTACCCTTCGAAATGTCCAAATTGTTTATATAAACTATTGAATGATTAAAAATTCTCTGAGATGACAAAGTTTTAAAAATAATAAGGAAACGGAAAGATGAAATATAACATTGTAACGAAATTCATCGAGTCAGTTGTTTTTTTTTATATTAAGTTCAATTAAAATGATTAATGTAATGACCTCTGAAATATCTCACTTCATGAAACCAGATATCATGTAATTGTTATTTTTTTCCTAGTCGTTGGAATTCTTCATGTTCTCTGGCCTGATGGCGATAGACATGTTGATATTTGCAGTCATGGCTTATTACTACAAGTACGTCAATCAGCCACAAGAAATACTGGATATAGAGAAATCTCCAGAGTCAAAGGAGAAAGACTCCAAAGTCTATCCTAAACTCAGTGGTGTACACAACGAGGGTTTTCTGGAGGATACGAAGATGTGATGGCGTTGGGCGTAGAAACCAACCAATGAACAACAGAAAATACTGGGAAACAGAATATTATAAAGTGATGGAATTCCAAATATACACCACGCAAACACGAGTACACCAAACTGTTCACTGATGCTCACAAGTGTGTTTTAGTCGATTTCTAGAGTCGGTTTAGAATCGATCGATTATGAAATTTTTTTTAAGAACACTGATTGACAGAACCAGTCAAAGTCTTGTAAACAATTTTATTTTGTCTGAAACCTAACAGATACATAGTCACTTTACTAATTTATCTGGGTTAGAAAAAACATGTTTAGAATATTTAATACCTTATATTTGGTTTAGTTGAGAGAATTTCCACGATAATAGAACGTAAATTTTGCTCGCCAGAGTCCACTAGTTAAAACTAACTTTAAACTACACCTCTTAGGTTTTACATCAAACAGTTTGGCTCTTCACAAAACTATTCTTTGAATGTGAAACAAACTACAAAAAAAATAACTGACGATTTTATGCTTTTTTTCTAAAATACTTTCATGTCTTTGCTCTGACCAAGATCTTCGGAAAGCGACAGAACTGACAAACAAATGTACTAAAATAGTGTTTCTCAACCTTTTCGATACCAGAGGTCGTCTGCTTCCATAAGGTGTCACGAATCACTAAAAATGCAGGATCAGAGAAAAACTGTTACAATATACATGTGAATATTCTTTCACTTTTTGTTTGTTTTCGTGAAATCTTACATATTACAAAATATAATATGAGTCTGAGAGCTTCGGTAGACTACATCTGCCTATTGAATAAAAAGAGGGCGACGTTTCGGTTCTCATAATGATTTTAGTCGCGAAGCCGAAATGTCGTCCTCTTTTTTACTTTCAACAGGGCCTAGCATGGCCAGGTGGGTTAAGGCGTTCGACTCGTAATCCGAGGGTCGCGGGTTCGAATCCCCGTCAAAACAAACATGTTCACCCTCTCAACCGTGGGGATGTTAATAAAAGAGTAGCCCAAGAGTTGGCGGTGGGTGGTGATGACTAGCTGCCTTTCCTCTAGTCTTATACTGTTAAATTAGGGACGGCTAGCACAGATAGCCCTCGTGTAGCTTTGGGCGAAATAAAAAAAACAAAAAATTTTCAACAGGCATTTGCTCTCAAAACCAACTGCGTCTACTCTGATTTGAGTTCCACTGAAACGTAAAACGCCACCTTTTTTTCTTTTACAAAATATATTCCTGTTCACGTATACTTAGAACTACATCAAAAACATATACAAAGTGAAAAATCAATCTCAAACACGAATTCTAAAATTTTATGGATTCCTGGTAGTGAACTTTTTAAAGGTCATCTTCTGCCATCAGGTCATACCGTTGAGAAGAGATGTGTATAAATCGCTCTGTTAACAGATCAGGTTGTTATAACAGTGCTAACAGTAATGTATTACATTGTTAAATTTGTTACAATACTTCAGTAATGGGATTTACCATTGTTGAAATTATGTACTTCAAATATAAATTGTTTCAAGGTTACATAACTATTTTTTGATAATGTACTATTGTTCACTTTTGCTATATTTCTAAACCTAGCGAATAATTGTATGTGCGAAAAAGAACTTGTTTTTACAGTAAAACGTTTATTGTTCACGAAAAGAGATCTGTTGCTCGAATGTGTCGTTTTCAGAAGAAAGGGATGTTCTTACCCTAAGTACCACAAATCTGCCGTAGTTATCTTCTGGAAAAATTAATTATGTCTTATTACTTTAGTTAGTTCGTTTGTTTTTTGAATTTCGCGGAAAGCTACTCTAGGGCTATCTGAGCTAGCCGTCCCTAATTTAACAGTGTAAGACTAGAGGGAAGGCAGCTAGTCATCACCACCCACCTCCAACTCTTGGGCTACTCTTTTATCAACGAATAGTTGGATTGACCGTCACATTATAACGCCTCCACGGCTGAAAGGGCGAGCATGTGTGGTGTGACTGGGATGCGAACTCGTGACCCTCAGATTACGAGTCGCACGCCTCAACTCACCTGGCCATGCCGGGCCATTACTTTAGTAGCAAACAGATTGACCAACGGAGGGATTTAGATTATTTTATTTTAATAAATCTAAGTATTTTAAGATTAACGGTGTAAGTTGAAGATTTGTTTTACAATAATATCTGGTTTTACTATTATATCAAATTTGTTCCTCCCTTTGCATTTTGGCCAAACATATCTTAATGATGTATTTTTACTTTATTTATATAAAAATTCGAACTGAAAATACGCATTGTAAGCTAATAATTTATCTATAGTCCAGTAAAATAGTGTATATTTTGTGGGTTTTATAGTAAAACCACTAAACTAGCAGAGTTATAGCTCATGATACACCGAACAATCTTTAATATCGCTCCCACACAATAAAAATGACGGCCATTTTTCAATATGGCTGCAAGAATCTTGAAACTATAAAAAATATGACAATTTTGATTAAATATTTACTATTTTTATGTCATTGTTAAAATAAATGATGCAGATACAAAACCCATGACCGATCAAGTAACTTAGAACATGAACCAACTTAAATAAATGGCTGCTAAAAACTTAAAATACAAAATTATCAACAATTATTCTTATGCGTTGTTTAATATTTGGATACAGTTATATGAAAAAAAGACAATTAAGTTCTTTCATTGTCTACAAAACTTTATGCCAAACACTGTTACACACAAAACTTATTTGTTATTCAATACTTAAATATTACAAAAGTAAAAGATGTTGCTAAAAATGGTGGAAGTGTTATACTTAAATAAATGGGGATAATTATAAAAAGAAGTTAACTGGAAATGTTAATCCTCCTCCTCCGGATTGTCCTTATTCCCGCTTGAAATTTACACATGACTGTGTATTATATCTGTACTTTTACACATTTGCATCTTTTGTTCTGCAGTTATTGCTGTTTTATCTTCACGCTTGATAAGCTCTATAGAACTATCTGATTAAAACGGTCCCCACATTTTTACGTACCATTATTTCAGTCCCTGTCACCTGATTTAAGTACTTGATAGAGAAGTACCAGTGAACGTCCCCAACAATGTCCATTTTGGTATGTGGCTCACTTGGTGTGCTGAAGAAAAGTTGGCTAGGTCGTAAAATGGCATTAGTTGGCCTCCTATTCCATGTGAAAGGATATCTATCGGGGTTCATTCACTTTATTGCATATGATTGAAATATACAAAAGTACGGCGAAACGTGTCTACTGTGGCAACAAGTTGGAACCTTACTCAGAGCATCAGTGGTTAAGGTTACCTCATCAAACACTTAGCATTTCTTCCATTCAGTTCTCTTGTCTCTGTTGGCAAACGAAGAAATTTGATCACGCCCAGTGAAAGAGTTGATGTTGATGGTACCTGATATTCTTGTATGCTCCAGATGCTAAAGTTCATTTAGCTTCACAATTGTAGCACCTATAATCAAAATATCTGTGATAAAAAGTCACTCCATTACTTTTCTCAAATTTTGCCAAGTAGCAGCTACCGCGTACAGCATTGGTCTGGTATCAGCTTCTTCGTCTTCGAATTGTGACGAGTTGCCTGTGTACTCTCGTTGCTTTTCATAAAGTGACAATTTACCTTTTGTCATTGTGGTAATAAGATTCTCCGTTCATATTCAGTAGTTAGCGATTGTTCAGCCAGATAATCAGAAGACTCACTTTTGGCCTCGTCAGCTCTTAGGACTCCATTCCAACTGTCTGAAAGTCATTTGTTGAACTGCACTCGCCTCCTTATACCTTTTCCTCTTTTCTTGCGCATGGAAATTTTATGACTTTCAAACAAATATTCACCTCAGGCGATTTCCATCCTAACTTCATTGCGAGATTGACTTTTCACATGTGGCATGAAAAATTGTTAGAAGTATTTCTCCAAGGTTTTGTATCCACGTGGATTTAACGTGTTAATAATTAAAACACAGTCCAAGATCAGAACGTAAACGGCTGGAGTTCCTTCTTGAAAAGGTGCCATTTCACAATACAGACCAACAAGTCAGACTTATACCCCAGTTTTTTAAACTGGGACGGTGGTGGTGGACAACTCTGGTTTTCGTATCGCCAAACTTGGCGGGGAAGGAGAACGGATTTATTTCTTTAGAGTTGTACGAGGTTTGTTAAAAAAATACGCGGACTGACGTCATAAAACAAAATATACTTTATTTAGAAGTTACAGGTTTGGAACCCCTTCAAAGTACTCTCCTCCCCAACGCACACACTTATCTCAACGGTGTTTCCACTTGTTGAAACAGTCCTGGTACGCTTCTTTTGTAATGTCCTCCAGCTCCTTCGTCGCATTTGCCTTAATCTCGGGAATCGTCTCAAATCTTCTTCCTTTCAAGGGTCTTTTGAGTTTGGGGAACAAGAAAAAATCGCAAGGAGCAAGGTCAGGTGAGTAGGGGGGTGGGGAAGAACAGTGATCGAGTGTTTGGCCAAAAACTCACGAGTTCTGAGGGCTGAATTTTGCAGCAACGCGGTGCATCTTCAATTTTTCGGTCAAACTCTCGTAACAAGATCCAACTGATATCCCACACTCTTTAGTAAGCTCCCTGACAGTCAGATGTCGATTTGCTCGCACCAGGGTGTTGATTTTGTCGGCGTGTGGGTCGTCAGTTGACGTGGAAGGACGTCCAGGACACTCATCATCTTCAATGGACTGTCGACCATCCTTAAAACGTTCATGCCACTTGAAACATGCCGTACGATTCATAGCAACATCACCGTAAGCGGTGTTAAGCATAGCAAAAGTTTCAGTCGCAGATTTTCCAAGTTTAACACAAAATTTTACAGCAAGTCGTTGCTCCTTCAGGTCATTCATTCTGAAATCCGCCAAACGAAAAAATCGCACTTCACTTAAAACCGCGTAGCTAATACACAAATAAAGATATCTGCAATCGGGTAATCAGCTGATCTGTGCAAACCTAGCGACACCAAGCGGATACACCTGGAACCAACTGGAGCCGCGCAATTCAAACAGTCCGCGTATTTTTTGAACAGCCCTCGTAAATAATCACCATATTGTCTCGTGTTTCGTAAGTTTTTTGAGGATTAAATTTTTGCCTAAGGGGGATTGGGGCGTAGGTTGTCATGGTACTTAATGATAGCCAATTTCTTAGCGTGGATGATAGGGTGTTGCTGATTGATCGACTTTTCACTGGTCAATAGTTAAACATTATGGACGACAACAAATATGGTTAGTAACTTTGCCATGAAACTGCTATTAATCGTAGTGTAAAGTTTAATTTCTTTCAAATAAGTTAATATACACGAATCGTGCAAAGTATATCTTGTTGATACCGATAAGCCTATGAAAATAACTTGGGATTTTATCTGACCAAACAAGTGGATAAGTTTCTATTCGAGTCCATCAAAGTTATCTGGAGATTTCCACCAACACAAAAGCAGATAAACTTTCTATTGAGTGTATTAAAGGTACCGGTTTCAAACTTGAAATGTACAAGAGATGGTTTACACTTCTCCAAACATTAATGGATATAAGTGAGCAAAATGTGGTGATAATAGTGTATGTCAGTATTACTGACCATTTCTAATGTGGAAGTATGCTGGTTGTTTCATTTGTCAGGTTTCTTGAATTCCAATGGATTTTTTTTGCTCTGCAGGACACTCTCTTTTTATGCATTGTTATATTATAATATTTTGCATTAATATTCAAGGTAACTCTACCTAATATCGTAACTCAATAGTAAAGAAATTTCCATGGTTTTGTAGGAAGTTTGAATAAGAGAAAATTCATTAGACCATTTTTCGTATATAATTTTACACGAGTTTTAAGAGTTTGATTAGTTAATTAGGAAAAAACAACAAAAAACATTAAAACTTCAAAAATATTCGCCTCCAGTAGCATAGCGGTATCTCTGCAGACGTACAACGCTAGAAAGCGAGTTTCGATACCCGTGGTGAGCAGAGCACAGATAGCCTGTTGTATAGCTTTGTGTTTAACTTTAAACAAACAAACCTAAATGTTCTTGTGGTGATGAAGAAAAGTATTTCCCAAAGAAGGTCATTCTATCACCGTAAGCCGTGTTAAGCATAGCAAAAGTTTCAGTCGCAGATTTTCCAAGTTTAACACAAAAGTTCACAGCAAGTCGTTGCTCCTTCAGGTCATTCATTCTAAAATCCGCCAAATGAAAAAATCGCACTTCACTTAAAACCGCGTAGCTAGTACACAAATGAAGATATCTGCAATCGGGAAATGGCGTCGTAATCAGCTGATCTGTGCGAACCTAGCGACACCAAGCGGATTCCTCTGGAACCAACTGGAGCCGCGCAATTTAACAGTCCGCGTATTTTTTGAACAGCCCTCGTAGTTTGATGTTTCTGTTTATTAAGAAACCACTCTGGAGGACTTTTCAGCTAGGGAATTTCACTTGAATAATATTTGGAAACACCTCGGCGAATAAAATCGTATAATATTTCTGTCCAACGTTTGGTATCCAATATGAGCGTCAATATCAAGATGTCGACTATCAGCTAAACACTGGAAAGCGTTAGAAATTATTTCCTGGCATAATATGAATTTTGACCAGACTAATAAACTTAGGTTTTGTTAGAGCCCAAATGTTTCCAATCATATTGGGAAAAATAATAACAATTTTCAAGTATATCCCCCCAAAGCAATTAAAATATCAAACTGTGATTTAAAATGATTCATAATACAGCCTTACACACACCTAATTATAACTGGCTTTTATACGTATATACACCAGGTTTTAATCGAAGATGTTTACATGTTATTTCTAAGTTTAAAAAACGTTCAAACAATTTGAAAAAAGTTTACAACGTTCTAAATAGTGCTGCATCATGCATCATAATTTGTTTTTTTCTAATTACATCGTATAACCTAAAAATTACGGTTAAAACTCGGAAAAAAGAATAAAGCACTCAAAACCATTAGGTTTAAGATTTATGATAGAAATTCTATCAAAAAGTTTAAACCTAAAAATTAAATTCGATCACTAATTAATACTAGTTGCAATACATTTGGAGAAAGAAAAAAAAAAGACGTTTTATCTAAAAAGTAATAATATTCCTGAGAAACGTCGCGAAAACGTAATAAAAATATACGAAATATGGTCATTAACCTCTAACCTAGATGTTTTTAAGACTTACTGAGAGCTTTGAAATGTCTACGTCAATCTCTAAGTATACACATAAATTAAACGTAAAACGATCAAAAAGTGGAATTCAAGCCAGTCCTCATGAGCGTTCGATATATTAAAATATGTTGAGTACAACAATATCAGGTCAAGTTTTGTTGCTAAGCGACACAGACGAACAAATGACAATTGACTTTTGTATATATTAATTTTACACTTTAAATATCTTCGATTTATTTTCAAATGAACGTACTAAAATTAGTTATACAGTGACACCTCGGTTCTCGAACGACTCCTTTCTCGAACATATTGTTTGAGAAAAAAAATGTCTCGGTTGTCGAACATAAACTCGGTTCCCAAACCAAGCTGTCGTGGCCCGAAGCTCCGAAATAACCCGACTGATGACCCGAACGACCCTTTGACCATTTTCGGCCCACGCCAAGCTTCCACAAAACATTTTACCCGCACCTGTTGCTCAGTCAACACCCAAGCTAAAATCTGGTGTGAACGATCACGTTTTTCTTTTTGTTTTCTTTTTGTTGTTGTTTTATAAATATTATGATTAAATAAGCCACCATGGGGTCAAAGAAGGATAATGAAAGCAGAAAACCAAAAAGAAAATTGTTAGAGCCACAATGGAGGTGAAAAAAGATCTCATAGCAAAGTGTGAGAGTGGTGTTCACATGTCTTACCTTGCTACACAGTTTGGTATGGCGAAGTCTACAGTCTGCACCATACTGAAAAATAAAATGGTCATCAAAGGAGCTGATGTTGCAAAAGGAGTGACAGTGCTTACGAAACAAAGATCACAAACAATGGAAGAGGTAGAAAAACTGTTGTTGATTTGGGTACACAAAAATAGCATTTCTGAGACCATCATTTGTGAGAAAGCAAAGCAGTTGCATGCTGACCTCCTGAAAAACACCCCTGGAACGAGTGCTGATACAAGTGATGCCTTTAAGGCTAGTAGGGGTTGGTTTGAAAAATTTAGGAAGAGAAGTGGCAAACATAGTGTGGTAAGACATGGGGAGGGTGCCAGGTAGAAACAAACCTCATTAGACAAGTTTTCAGTGAGAAATAGGTCCAGTGAGTCTCAAGCAGGTTGTAGCGGTGCAAAGAGACAGAAAAGAGAAAGAACACCAGAAGGAGAGTTACCTGACATTTTTATGGAAGGTGATTCCCCTTCCAAACAATAATAACCCTCCTACTCTCCACGTTCCTCACCACCTTTCACTTACGCCATCAGATCTCCTCAGCACAGGTAAAATGCAGTTAAATTTTCATTTACTGTTTTTTTATAGTGTTTATAGTTTTTGTGGTTGACATGTAAGTATTATTATACAGGTATAAATAAGCAATATTTTTACTTAAAATGCTTCATGCGTAATTTTTGGAGGTCTGTAACGGATTAATTTAATTTACAGTATTTTTTATGGGAAAAATTGATTCGGTTTTCGAACAGCCTTCTGGAACGGATTAAGTTCGACAACCGAGGTACCACTGTACTTCTGTTTTTAGAGCAAAATAGAGAGTAGATAAGATAAACTGGACCACATGGTGGCCATCTTCAAAATGGTTGCCATTTTGAAAAACTAAAGGGGTCTACATGTAACATTAATCGGTCAACCTGTATATGTGTTCAGCAAGATTTAGTATTTTCACCACAAAACCCATATGGGAATAATTATGTATAAAGTCTGTGTAATGTACCAAGGGTACATAAAGAACAAATCAAAAGCACCATTTCGCTATATAAAAAAGAAATATATAAATAAAGATACTTTGTTACTTAGTTTTCGAAGCTTTAAAATAAGCACTAATTGTTCCACATATCATAGAGTTTACGTTCTTGTCCGAAATTGTAACCCACTTTCCAAAATCATGTTTCTCTCCGCAGGCTATGTGATAGATATAGAATAAAATGATTTTGTACGTGATTCTCTTTGCATTATTAATCCCAATAAAGAATATACCCAGCTGTATTACTATATATGCATAGAACAAGCACGATTAATGTCTAATCAGATCAGGTAGGCCCGGCATGGCTAAGCGTGTTAAGGCGTTCGACTCGTAATCCGAGGGTCGCGGGTTCGAATCCCGGTCGCACCAAACATGCTCGCCTTCCCAGCCGTGGAGGCGTTATAATGTGACTGTCAATCCCACTATTCGTTGGTAAAAGAGTAGCCGAAGAGTTGGCGGTGGGTGGTGATGACCAGCTGCCTTCCCTCCAGTCTTACACTACTAAATTAGGGACGGCTAGCGCAGATAGCCCTCGAGTAGCTTTGCGCAAAATTAAAAACAAAACAAACAAACAGATCAGGTACGTCAATTGTGTCTCCCTACACACACACACACAAACACTCAAGAAGATTAAAAGGACAGGATAGTAAAAGCTTCCAGTCTCATACATTAATGTAAACTACGACAGAATTTAATGTTAGGCTACGTATTATTGTAATCTCATATTAGCAGATTCCAAGAACTTCTCCTCTTTTAGATTCTAGACCTCCCATGAAAATTATTTCACTCTCCCTTCCCCTAGTTAAATTTCAAATGGCATAACTGGCATACATAGTTCTAATATTTCAGTGGGAAAATGGAGAAATTTAATTCTAAATAAACGTTTAATGTAAAAATATGCACATTTAGAAACATAAAAATCCCAAATTTTATCCCAAACTTCTTCCGTTTACCAATTGGTTCAGCGGTAAGCAGGGGCGTAGATCCTGGTGGGATGGGGGATATATTCCCCCTTCATTTTAAGTGGGGGGTATGGTGCATATAATCATCCCCCCTACAGTTTGGTCTGTTGAATTGTTTTATTGCATCACAGGCCTACAGATTATGTGTTCGTTCTTGTGATTCTCGTGTTCTTACCAATCGAATTACATAATTAGCCCAAGATGTAGTATTTTTCAGTGGCCGAAATGTACATCTTTAATATAGTTAAAGCGACAGTTCGTAAGTATCAGTCAGTCAGTAGGCCAAAGTATACATGCAAGGCTTGCAAGCACTATCACAGAATCTACCTACGTCTTGTACGTAGTGTAAGATTAAGTAAAATTTTCATCACAACAGATTAAACAGAGCATGAAATTCGAAAATATTACACCCAAGCATAAACTCCTGTGATATAGATCTGGCAGGCCATTTGTATCTTGTAGCTGCATCAATCTTATGTGTCTATTGTGCGGTTTTCTTTCGCCATTTGTTCTTATGCTTGTCTAGTCGGTTTTATTGTCGAACGTCTTACTCTCCTTAGCTGCCGAAGTCGCTGACCATAGTGTACGTTTAGTGTACAGTTAACAACAGGTTCGGGCCGCTCGGATTCAGACGCGCTCTATATTACACCCCTCCGCTCCCTTTAGTCTGAGCATCGATTTTACAACAGGGCTCATTAGACCTGTGTTTGTGGCCCTCATTAATCCATGAAATTTCAGATTATCACCGCTCTCTAATAAAGTGTTGGTGCTTTACGGTAAAAGAACAATATACTTTCTTATCATAGAGAGTAAAAATATTGTATTTTCTTGTATAATTAGAACACAAAAGGAGCGATTTCAACGACCTAAAGCCTCTACTTGAATTGTATTGTTAGTTTTTGTTTAGGTGTTTTTATTTAATAGACGTGCTTATAGACATTATATCACAACGTGTTTGCCTTTTGATGAGCTTTAACAGGAATATAATATATTTGTGAATGTTTAAGTATTTTTCGAGAAACTTGCAATTACTTGTGTTGTAACTAGTATACATTATTGTCCCAGCGATGCCCAGGCGGTCAGTCGGCTCGGTAGTCAATGTGAGGTTCACGCGTTCGACTTAAATATATTGTACATTTCAGTCCTACTTCCATTCTGTTCTATCTTCGTTCGTTGTACATTAGAGTTTTTCAATGAAGACTATTTTAGCCTGTTGAGTCATCTGGGAAACAGATTCCAATTATGACAAGCAAGCGTCTGAAACTTTCTGATATTAGACAGTTCTGCAAACCAGTTACTGGTACTATAAGTGACAATGCAGATGTAGATAATCCAACAGTCTCAAGCAAAGAAATAGAAACTTGTCATACAGAGGAAATACCATGTTCATCATAGGACGAGTCTGAAAATGCCTGTGCAACTATTGCACATCATGAACCACCAGATTGTTGTGAAACAAGTTTGTGCAGTAATGAAAAATCTGACACTCCACAGGGTGGAAAGCCATATCATCCAGACGCACAACTAATACCACGACAGAAAACAAAATATCAACTTCAGGGGCAAGTGGTTTGATGAGTTACCATGGCTGCACTTCGACAATCAGACTCAAAAAGTCATATGCTTTCATTGTGCCAAGGCGGAAAATAGAAGCCTTTTTACAAGGACATTGAAGAGGCCAGTGGAGTATACCTTCATATCCACTGGTTTTTGCAACTGGAAAAAGGCAAAAGAGAAATTCAACGAACACCAATCCTCATATCAGCACAGATTTGCTATATTTTCAGAAGGCTCACTTGATGTAACTCCAGTGACTGTCCAGCTATATGATGGAAAAAAAAGAAGCAGCAGGAAGAATGCAAAAGAAGTCTAGCAAAAATATTCAGAAGTTTACGTTTCTTACTGCGTCAAGGTTTAGCATTACGTGAACATACTGATACGGAGGCGAACCTCCTGCAGTAAATAAAGCTTTTGGACGAGGAAGATCCTGAGTTGACGGCCTACTTGTCAAAGAAAACCACATTCACATCACCCCAGGCTCAGAATGAAATAATGGAGATGTTCAGCCATCAAATACTGAGGAACATTGCACACGAAGTGCAGCAAAGTAAAATCTTTGCATTAATAGTTGATGGCACTCAAGATGTTACAGTTGCCGAACAGGAAGCAATATGTGTACGATACGTAGATGAGAACCTTGACGTCCATGAGACATTTCTTCGTTTGTAAAGTGTTTCCAGTACAACTGGTGAAACAATATCCTCGACTATACTTGATGTACTGACTAGACTCAATTTACCACTGTCGGGATTAAAGCACAAACTTATGATGGAGCCGCTTAAATAAGTGGTGCGTACAGTGGATACCAGGCTAATTTAATAATGCAACATGCAATTGAAGCTTGTGAATGTGTTCGAGATTCTATCCAGTGGGTACATGAACTTGGTGTCTTGCTTCAGAGGTCAGGCAAATACAAAACAATCTTTGAAAATATTGTATCGTCAGACAGCCACAATGGTCCATTTAAATACATCCGCTCACTGTGTCCAACACGCTGGTTGTGCCAGCTATCTGAAATTACATGTGCTAATGATCACTGCAGTGACATTGTTGATTTTTTGTCTGAATTATCAAATGAAAAATTAGACATAGCAGTGAAAGCACGAGGTCTGCTGGACAGATTTGACAAAGGAAAGACAGTTTTAGGATTGTTGATGGCTCAGCATCCATTAGCTGCATTAAAGGAACTAAACAAACTATGCATTCCAAGCAATATCAGCGACATTATCTGGCATGATTGAAGTATCTGCAATGATAGTTGAGCAATTGCGGGTATTGCGAACAGAGGAAAATTACAACAAGATATTTGACGAAGCTGAGAAAAAGGTAACTTCCCTAGATCTGGTGCCTATTGAACTACCACACATTCGCAGACACCCCAGAAGGATCACAGCACACCATTCTGCAACAGCTAGAGATTACTACAGAAGCCAATATTTTGAATTTGTGGACACAGTCATGAAACATCTGACCACTAGATTCCATGCAGACAACAATGACTTGAGGCAATATCTGGCACTTGAGAGCAGGATCACATCTGGCAAGATTGACAACTTGTTTATAAACTTCTATCCAGAAATCTCTGCACAACGGCTCGAGTTTCAGTTGTCCAAGTACAAAGGAACAACAAAAGCAGTATCTCTGAAAGGTGCAAAGGATGCTTACTGTAAAATGCATGAAACAAGCCAGCAGATGTTTAGTAAAGTGTTTCTTCTCATGAAAATTTTGCTTGTATGTCCAGTATCCAGCTGCAAATGTGAACGCAGCTTTTCTCCATTAAGACGGTTGAAGACGTGGTTAAGGTCAACTATGTCTCAGTGCCGCCTCAACCACGTGGCAGTTTGTCACACTCGCAAAGATGAGGTCGACAAGATAAATACAGAAGAGCTTATGAAAGAATTCATAAACAGATCATCACAAAGGAGGTCTACGTTTGGGAACATGTAGATTAGAGGACTAAATGAATCTTACTTCAATGAAAACTATGAATAATTATGTGCTACATTGTATTAATGTGTAATTTTCAAGAGTTCGCAAAGACATTTTAATTATTTTTATCAAACAACATGAACAGTTTTTCAGTAGATATAAACTTATCAAGGGTAATTACTAATTTTATTAATATTTGAAAACGTAATTCATGCAATGAAAGTTATTAGTAACCTTGTCAAGTATAATGGCCATATTTTATACTGTGCAGTGTGCAGGAATAAATTCATGTGGCAGTTAATTTGTGACACATTTGTCTTTATTCTATTAACATTTTGAAAACTGTTCACAACATCTCACTTATACAAACCTACATGGAAACCTTGAAGTATCGTGGCAACAAGATTACTCTGTGACTGCATGTTTACAGCTTTCAGGTTCACGTAATCAGAAATTACCAATTTGCAAATTGAACAGTCCACACAAGTGGTTGCAAAAATCATGCCCCCCCCCCATCGTGTGTAAAAAATCTACGCCCCTGGCGGTAAGCCTCACAACTTACAATACTAAAATTTGGGTTTTGATACCCGCGGTGGGCAGAGTACAATGTATAGCTTAATTCATAGTAAGAAATAAAGTATTTCTTTCAAGCACAACTATGTATATTTTTAATTTTATTAAAGGCTTTAAAACGTTTTACCTGTTTTTGTGAAAAGTATTATATCAAGCAATTAGTCAAATATCTTTATACGTAAGAATCTTAACAACAGTAAAATGATGGATCTAATTTTTTTCTGTGATATTTTTAAAGCTCGTTGTTATTTCGGCCTGTTTTCATTTCTAGATATTTTAAAAAAAACATTTAGAAATCTGATTAGTAGTTTCGGACGAAGAACAACTTTTTAATGCTTTCGTCACATAAAAAATGGAAAATATATGACAAAAGTTAATAAAGTTGTGTGAAACCATTGTTAGGTTATCGATTTTATAATATCGTCAAAAAGGTTTAAAAGCCAATAACCTTCTGTAAAACAAAATAAATGAAATTGTAGATACGTTTAATTGGTCGTGTAGCATCGACTGATAAAAATAAATTAACCAAAATAACATCAAAAAACAAACAGATTATACAACTGCCACTTCGAGTGAGTAGAATAAATAAATATATAATGTTTGTTTGTTTTGAATTTCCGCGAAGCTACTCGTGGGCTATCTTACGCCTGCTCTCCTTAATTTAGCGGTGTAAGACTAGAGGGAAGACAGCTAGTCATCACCACCCACCACCAACTCTTGGGCTACTCTTTTACAAACGTATAATGGGATTTACCGTAACATCATGACGCCCCCACGGCTGAAAGGGCGAGCATGTTTGATGTGACGGGGTTTCGAACCCACTACCTTCAGATTACGAGTCGAGTGCCTTAACCACCTGGCCTTGCCGAGCCATATGTAATGTTACGTTTCTATACTATCCGTGCCGGACTGTTTATTTTAGATTATATGACTCACGTTACGTTACCAACAACAAGAAGAAAAAAAAAACCGCACTCTGGTGCTATTGGTACATTGTAAGAGTCACTACTAATCCTACTAGTCTGTCTAAAGGAAACAGCCATTAATTGAACAAACTATCTAGTTCTTGAAAATAATAAATAAACTTTCCGTGCTGGACTATCATCCTGTCTTTTTATTCATTTACCTGTATGTGTTTGTTTGTAATCAAGTGAACTTCATATCTTATTTTTTATATAAAAATATGGACGTCTACCAAAACACTTTCGATCATAACGGTTTTGGTTTGTGTTAAAACAATGCACTTATAGACTGCTACATCGAAAGATTAACAGTAACTCTCACAATGCATCCCGTCACACCAAATATGCTCGCCCTTTCAGCCGTGGGAACGTTATAAGTTATGGTCAATCCCACTATTCGTTGGTAAAAGAGTAGCCCAAGAAGTGGCGGTGGGTGGTGATGACTAGCTGCCTTCCCTTTAATCTTACGCTACTAAATTAGGGACACCTAGCGCAGATAGCCCTCGTGTAACTTTGTACGAAATTCCAAACAAACCAAACCATAATGCATTCACAGCGCCACAGTGCGGAGGTTATTTTATTTATTTATCGGTAACGGAATACGAACTATAGAAACTCAGATTAAACAGTCCGACCCGAAAAGTATATAAGTATAGCATCATAGATTTTATTTACATATTTATTAATATCTTTAGTGGAGTTTGCTGCAAACTCTTACATGGAAAGACAACCAAAACTTTTTTAACAGTTGTCTTATGGCAGTTTGTAGTTACTCTGGTGTATAGCCTCATTTTTCAAAAATTTCGACATGGTGTTAGTGTGTGTATTAGTTAGAGTGACGTCATTTTCATGACGTCAGTCCTTCAGCTGCTATTTCTGAGAGATCCACAAGCTGATACGGAAGATTTCTGCCCGAATAACAACATACCTATCCGGGGCTCCTGACATCAAATGGCTGTCTGAAAAAAAAACAAAAAAAACCACAAAGATTCCGATGAGCTTGTACTCAAGAATTATAGGACTGTGGTAAGGAATTCTAGTTTGTTTGTTTTTGACTTGGAACTTCTTTTTTCATCACTTCGTCATCGTTTTTATTTATTTATTAGATGTGTTTTACTTTTATTCGTATGTATGTGTGCACAAGAGCATGGCTCTGTCCAACGTTACGTCACATCCTGTTTAGTAGTTCCAGAGTAACGTAAAATTACAAAAAAACCTCAATAATATTTTTCTTCTGTTTTACAGTTTAATTTCTCCTAAGCCTGGGTCGAAAACAATGTGATAAAGCATCATAAATTGGTGATTTCTGTAAGTATTAACTCTGAAGTGTCTCGAGTCACCACAAAAACCATGGTTACCTTTCCTTTAAATTACAACCATATAAGTGACCCCACACTCTATTATACCTATTCACCACATGAAAGGAAGAAACTATACAACATAAGTTAGAACAAGCCGAAATACACAGGAATTATTATTGATATATACAGAAGCATTATATCTTTATAAATGAAATCGTACTGTCTGTTGTCCGTCCATGTAACTTCTTCGTGGGGTATGAATGGAGCTTCACCAAAGTTAGCATGTGGTACATACACATTTTCAGTTTGGTATTTTGCGGTTTTTATGGTCGTTTTTGCGTGTGTGTTGCTTTACCACTACTTTGTTCCCTGTAAATGGATCTTCGTCACGTTTTGTATGGAGGTTTATTGAAACCTGGAAAATATACATACCCATTTTAACTTTTGGGCTTTGTGGATTTTTTACGGGCTTTTGTTTTTACAATTACATATAAGGAAAGAAGTTATTCATGTTCTAAGATAATCTTTTATTGATTTACGTAACTCTTGTCCAGGGGGGCGGATACTCCAGCTAGTTGATATTTATATATATTTATACTTTGGTATAGTGGAAATCATCGTGAACATGCACTCTGAAGTTCCCAAGTTTAACTCACAATTCTTTCTTCAGTATTTACAGAGTTTGAAAGAAGTAACTATATTATAAGTAAGAATACAGCTTAATGTCTAACACCTTACTTCGAAAAAATAACAAATTAATTGATTCCAACAGTATTCATAACGTTTTCATTAGTATCAACTGTATAATATCTGTGCCAACAATATTATATTAGTTATATCAACTGTACCAACCATGTAATACAAGTTTTACCAAATTGTTGTATATCATATGTCATGAGCGTTATGGTTAACGTGTTGTTTGTTAAATGTTAATAAACATGATTCAATTGATTGTAGCGGTTACATGTTGTGTAACAGATATTAATAAAGATTATCCAGTTAGCTGTAGTAGTTAACGCGTCGTGTAACAAATGTTAATAAAGATGATCCAGCTGGCTGTAATGGTTAACGTGTTGCGTAACAGATATTAATAAAGATGATCCAGCTGGCTGTAGTGGTTAACGTGTTGCGTAACAGATATTAATAAAGATGATCCAGCTGGCTGTAAAGGTTAACGTGTTGCGTAACAGATATTAATAAAGATGATCCAGCTGGTTGTAGTGGTTAACGTGTTGCGTAACAGATATTAATAAAGATGATTCAGCTGGTTGTAGTGGTTAACGTGTTGCGTAACAGATATTAATAAAGATGATCCAGCTGGCTGTAAAGGTTAACGTGTTGCGTAACAGATATTAATAAAGATGATCCAGCTGGTTGTAGTGGTTAACGTGTTGCGTAACAGATATTAATAAAGATGATCCAGCTGGCTGTAAAGGTTAACGTGTTGTGTATCAGATGTTAATAAAAATTATTCAGCTGGCTGTAGTGAATAACGTGTTAAGTATAAGATGTTAACAAGGAGAATCCAGCTAGCTGTAACGGTTAACATGTTAAGTATAAGATGTTATTAAAGATGATCCAGTTGGCTGTAGTGATTAACATGTTGTGTATCAGATGTTAATAAAGATGATTCAGTTGATTGTAATAGTAACATGTTAAGTATAAGAAGTTAAAACAGATGATGCATCCGGCTGTTAAATGCTTTTTAGAAGCTTAAAGTTTACGTCATTCCTATGTCGCTCTATTTTGAAACAAATGCATAACTGCAAAAAAACAAAAACAAAATATGCTTAATAATCACCAAGTGAATGTCTCGAGAGGAGATATCAGTTGTAATCTTTGCTAAAGCTTTCTGCGTATAACATGTTAATTCGGAGTTATTCATATACGACATGTAAAGTAAATAACTGAACTAGTTACGTTTTCGTGATAAGCACTTTTACACTTTTTAAGTTAAATATTCTTTCGTGACACAGACTCGAAAACTCTACCGAGTGCTAATTAGGACTTTTGTAAATAAAAGTACACAAAGTATACAGTTTCGAGTTAAAACACACAATAGAAATATTACGGCTACAATTTCCAACTCACTGAGCCATTTGAATGACACGTACGCTTCAAGTGTTTTTATATCAGCAACTAGCGTTGAGACATGCGCTACTGCGGAATCCCAGTTCTACTTTAAAGTTTCGTGTTTGATAACCGTTATCGAATAATCTAAGACTGAATAACGTGAAAAATCAAAATATATCATAAATTACTGCCAGGAGTAACAAACTGCTTTTACGTGATGACGAGAAACTCACTTGAAGTGAAAATGTATCTTAGAACGGCTGGTATGGGTATTAACACTTTTACTAATAAAGCAGAGAAGAACGTTTCCACCTTCAAGTTGATAAAAACAAACACACCTTAAGATGATCTAAGAAGATCAAAACGTTGTTCTATGCTTTATTAGTAAAATTTTAATACCCATAACAGCCGTTCTGTGATACAAAGTTCTTTTACTTTGCCCCTTATCTCCCGATGAAGTCCTATTCACCAAAGCAAAGAACACACAATCAATTTATTGTCTCACAGCGATACCCACAGTGGAATATTTGTGGGCTAACAACGCTAGAAACCAGGTTTAGATACCCGTGGTGGGCAGAGCATGGATAGCCCATTGTGTAGCTTTGTGCTTATAGTATAAACAAACTCACAGTGATTTTACGAGCCCACCAAACAGCAGTTAGTGCGTTATAACGTGACGATCAATCCCACTAAACGTTGATAAAAAGCAGCCCAGGAGTTGGTTGTGAGTGGTGGCGACTAGAAGTTCTCTCTCTCTAGTCTTACACTGCTAAATTAGGGACAATACAGTTTGAATAGTTTAGGATTTAAGTCAAAGTTTATTAAAACACCTCAGTTATTGTGAGTCACGAAAACACAACACAAATGTGTTTTGTTGTGAAAAACATTATGCATTCTAGAAATACATAATAATATTAAAAAGTAAATGTACTTCATAAGTCAACTAAAAGTGTAAACGTTATTAAGCACTGATAACTCAACTTACCCGAAGCCTAAATAACTATTTTTATTCTGCCTCGAGGCAAGTTCTAAACTATAGCTGACAAAGGGTATCTGTTGCTTTAGTTCGACCTACAACCGATAACGACACCACTGTTGTTATCTAACCTTTCGAATTAATCCTGATAAGTTGTTCCAAGGATGTTTTGTAGAGTTAAGATCTGGATTCTGGGCAAGGACCGTATTATCTTTTTTTGATAACTGTTTGGTGTATTGACTCAAAAGTCTGCTTCGAAGTGCGTTTATCAAAATTGTCTTGACAACCATAGATTTCACACGCCCATCGCGAGAACGTAACACCATTGGCTTAATTCTAGTCCGAACTATCTTATTCGAGATTTTGAAAGTTATGGGCTTACGGTTTAAATCTCTCTATGTTTCCACGCTTTAGTCCCACTAGGCTTAAACTGGTATGATGTTCGTTTGGTCATTGCTCTGATTGTTTTAGTACGGATTTTATTTTTATATGAGAAGCTCATAATGTGGAGTAAGTTCTTGTTTTGTTAGCGTGTGTTTGTGTGTGCTTTATTATAGCCACATCGAGCTGTCTGCTGAGTGAACCGAGCCACTGATTTTAGCGTTGTAAGTCCACAGACTTACCGCTGTACCAGTGGGGGACGTTTTGTTACCAACAAGGAAATTAACATTGGCTAACTGACCTGCATGTTTTAGAATTACACTTGATAAAAATAATGTTATCATATCTCTTTGTATGTACATATATTGAATTTCACGCTCACCGCGAGAACATGACACTATTTGCTTACTTCTGGTTCTAACTATCTTAACAGAATATTTTTAGATAATTTTCATGTAAATAGCTTATTTATAATATACTTGAACCTGACATGGCCAGGTGGATCAAGGAGTTCGACTCGGAATCTGAGTGGCCCGGGTTCGAATCCCCCTCACACCAAACATACTCGCCCTTTCAGCCGTGAGGCTTTATAATGTGACGGTAACTCTCACTATTCCTTGGTAAAAGAGTAGCCCAAGAGCTGGCGGTGAGTGGTGATGACTAGCTGCTTTCTCTCTAGTCTTACACTGCTAAATTAGGGATGGCTAGCGCAGATAGCTCTCGTTTAGCTTTGCGCAAAATTAAAAAACAAACATTATAATTTACTTGAGTTTTTGCTTCAGTTATTTGTGACTGTAATTTTAAAGTATTACTACATGAAGTAATAAAACAAAAATTGATAAATGTTAACACTATTTATACCATTTGTAAGGAATGTAAAAAATGATAAAGAAAAAAAAATCTTAAAGTTTATCACCTTATTTCTATGTGGTATGACTAGTTAGTTGTTTCTTTAATACCTTATGTGATATGACTAGTTAGTTGTTTCTTTGTTTTTATTTTTGTTTAGTTGTTTCTTTGTTTCAATAGTTTCACGCAAGGTTACACAAGGGGCTACCTGTGTACAGTTCTCCAATATTTGAATTGAAAAACTAAATGGAAGGCACCTAGCTACGTCATTACGATCTTTTTTTTTTTTTAATTTCGCGCAAAGCTACACGAGGGCTATCTGCGTTAGCCGTCCCTAATTTTACAGTGTAATAAGACTAGGGGAAGGCATCACCACCCACCGTAAAATCTCGGGCTACTCTTTTACCAACGAATAGTGGGATTGACTGTCATATTGTAACGCCCCCACGGCTGAAAGAGCAAGCATGTTTGATACGACAGGGATGCGAACCCGTGACTCTCAGATTACGAGTCGAACGCTTTAATTCACCTAGCCATGCCGGGCTCCTTTGGGATCTGCACCTACTCTTGTCTGACTGAATAGTAGGATTTGAAAGTCTCTCTTTCAGAGTGCGAGGTGTGTGTTTGTAACAATGGGTGACAAACCACGAATCCTTAGTTTACAATCTTAGCATGTTAAGCACTCACGTCCATTCCATTTTTGGTAAGAGTAGCAATTTATTTCGTATACAAGGTGAGTGTGGGCTGACAAGCTTCCCTCTTGCCCGTTAGCACAAAATTAGGGACGGCTAGTGCAGATAAACAAATAGCCCCCTTTCTACTTTTGCGTGAAAATTATGAAATAATTTCGTACTTGGCCAAGCCTCCTTCTAGGCTTAATACAAATAAAAATTATAAGTATAGTCGTAATTCAATTTATTTTATTTAAAAAATACAAAAATTAAAGAAAATATATAATTGCAGAAAAATGGGTTTGTTAATAAGCACAATGCAGTGCAAATTTTATAAATGTGTAAACCTTCTTGTTATTCGCAGACTGTGAGGGCATTCACCTTTTCAGATAGAATAGGCATTAGAATTAGGATGATTTGTAAACCTCATAACAGCTGCCTTAAACCAGATACAAATCACTGGTTTAATGGTAACAACAACTTGATTCAAAAATCTGGTAACGCACCTTTTAAAATCAGATGTAAATCACTAGTTTCACAATAAGATTGTCATTTAATCGTGCTAATATTTTTCATTACAAGAGCTTTCCTTACAATTAGTTATTCAGTTTACTTCTTAAAGTAAAATGTGCGTTTGAACAGGAAATTAATGGCTTAAAGCGGTTTTACAGATTATTTATTACACAAATATTGCATTTGCTTCTTTGTTGTTTTAAATATTTTAACAGTTGTGGTTTACAGCAGAAACAAAAGGGAAATATTATCCTATGATATTGAGCATGTATTCATTTCGAGAGATCATGTCTCAACGTACAAGCGTGGACAAGAATAATTATACAAGAAACTGAAAAAACAAAAACACTACTGTGAGTGGACCGGTTTGACATCTTACAATAACTATTCAATTATCTACGAGCAGAGGATGCAAATTTATTGCGCACGATTCGACATGGTTATGTTTACAATCGTTGTTTTAAAGTGTCAGACATTAGACCTACAAAATTATAGGATGATTCCTTTAAGTTATCGTGCCATTAAAGAACAGAACAACATGTGCCTAAAACAGTGCAGGCTGGCTAGCAATTATATTGTTACGAGTGGCTTGTGTTTATGTAAAGTACACTGTTCACACGTTCGTTCAGTTCATAGCGATGTGGCCATATTAAGATTTGGTATGACAAACACTTTTCTCATTCCCTTGGGTCGGTCGTGGCCTATTAGTTAGCGTGCCGGTTTGTAAGTCCGTGGATCTTTGGTTTAAGTTCCATTGATGAAAACTCAGATTTCATATTTTCTGATCATTATGCGAAAGACGTTCAAATTCAGTTATTGGCGGTGGGTGCCTTCAGTTTAAGCTATCAGTTCTAAATGAAAAACGGTTAGTGCCATTTTCTGTTAATTTTCTCAAAATCAGTTCAAAGGCTTATTCAGAAAACTAATACTTTCAACTGCTACATCTTGATATTGCGACTTGCGCCACTTAATATGGGAAACATTTTCATTTGTTTCAGTAGACAGAAAAGATGTAATGAGAGGTAAGAACGTGCAGATGTTTAAAAATTTCTTGTGGCTGTTCTGTACTAATCTTTACTTACAAACTGAATCATGTTCAAATCATATTTATGCCAATAACTTAAATAATCTTGTCCTTTGTTTTAATCTCTCGGTAGAAAATTCATTAAAAACCTTTTAATATTTAATTTGTAGATAGATAGATAGGAAATGCTATTTTTGGAGGAAAAGTCTACGAGTGATAAAAACCTTAATATGTGGTTCGGGGGCACTTTCATTGAAAATAATGTATTTTCATGATAACTGAACCTGTTTTTCACCATTTAAATATGTTTGTACATATATGAATGTAACTTAGAAGGTGAAATTACACCCATCATACCTACATCTTCCTGTTCTACGTGTAAGGATAGCGAAGGCTGTTGGGTTGAATTGGTGTTTTAGAGCAAAGCCACATTGGATTATCTACCACGTATTCAAGGATTGTAAATCCACGAGCTTACTGCTGTCCTACCTAGGGGCGTAGATTTTTTACATCCGATGGTGGGGATGATTTTTGCAACCACTTATGTGGACTGTTCAATTTGCAAATTGGTAATTTCTGATTACGTGAACCTGAAAGCTGTAAACATGCAGTCACAGAGTAATCTTGTTGCCACGATACTTCAAGGTTTCCATGTAGGTTTGTATAAGTGAGGTGTTGTGAACAGTTTTCAAAATGTTAATAGAATAAAGACAAATGTGTCACAAATTAACTGCCACATGAATTTATTCCTGCACACTGCACAATATAAAAGATGGCCATTATACTTGACAAGGTTACTAATAACTTTCATTGCATGAATTACGTTTTCAAATATTAATAAAATTAGTAATTAACCTTGATAAGTTTATATCTACTGAAAAACTGTTCATGTTGTTTGATAAAAATAATTAAAATGTCTTTGCGAACTCTTGAAAATTACACATTAATACAATGTAGCACATAATTATTCATAGTTTTCATTGAAGTAAGATTCATTTAGTCCTCTAATCTACATGTTCCCAAACGTAGACCTCCTTTGTGATGATCTGTTTATGAATTCTTTCATAAGCTCTTCTGTATTTATCTTGTCGACCTCATCTTTGCGAGTGTGACAAACTGCCACGTGGTTGAGGCGGCACTGAGACATAGTTGACCTTAACCACGTCTTCAACCGTCTTAATGGAGAAAAGCTGCGTTCACATTTGCAGCTGGATACTGGACATACAAGCAAAATTTTCATGAGAAGAAACACTTTACTAAACATCTGCTGGCTTGTTTCATGCATTTTACAGTAAGCATCCTTTGCACCTTTCAGAGATACTGCTTTTGTTGTTCCTTTGTACTTGGACAACTGAAACTCGAGCCGTTGTGCAGAGATTTCTGGATAGAAGTTTATAACCGAGTTGTCAATCTTGCCAGATGTGATCCTGCTCTCAAGTGCCAGATATTGCCTCAAGTCATTGTTATCTGCATTGAATCTAGTGGTCAGATGTTTCATGACTGTGTCCACAAATTCAAAATATTGGTTTCTGTAGTAATCTCTAGCTGTTGCAGAATGGTGTGCTGTGATCCTTCTGGGGTGTCTGCGAATGTGTGGTAGTTCAATAGGCACCAGATCTAGGGAAGTTACCTTTTTCTCAGCTTCGTCAAATATCTTGTTGTAATTTTCCTCTGTTCGCAATACCCGCAATTGCTCAACTATCATTGCAGATACTTCAATCATGCCAGATAATGTCGCTGATATTGCTTGGAATGCATAGTTTGTTTAGTTCCTTTAATGCAGCTAATGGATGCTGAGCCATCAACAATCCTAAAACTGTCTTTCCTTTGACAAATCTGTCCAGTAGACCTCGTGCTTTCACTGCTACGTCTGATTTTTCATTTGATAATTCAGACAAAAAATCAACAATGTTACTGCAATGATCATTAGCACATGTAATTGCAGATAGCTGGCACAATCAGATTTTTCATTACTGCACAAACTTGTTTCACAACAATCTGGTGGTTCATGATGTGCAATAGTTGCACAGGCATTTTCAGACTCGTCCTATGATGAACATGGTATTTCCTCTGTATGACAAGTTTCTATTTCTTTGCTTGAGACTGTTGGATTATCTACATCTGCATTGTCACTTATAGTACCAGTAACTGGCTTGCAGAACTGTCTAATATCAGAAAGTTTCAAACGCTTGCTTGTCATAATTGGAATCTGTTTCCCAGATGACTCAACAGGCTAAAATACAGTCTTTATTGAAAAACACTAATGTACAACGAACGAAGATAGAACAGAATGGAAGTAGGACTGAAATGTACAATGTATTTAAGTCGAACGCGTGAACCTCACATTGACTACCGAGCCGACTGACCGCCTGGGCATCGCTGGGACAATAATGTGTGCTAGTTACAACACAAGTAATTGCAAGTTTCTCGAAAAATACTTAAACAATCACAAATATATTATATCCCTGTTAAAGCTCGTCAAAAGGCAAACACGTTGTGATATAATGTCTATAAGCATGTCTATTAAATAAAAACACCTAAACAAAAACTAGCAATACAATTCAAGTAGAGGCTTCAGGCCGTTGAAATCGCTCCTTTTGTGTTCTAATTATACAAGAAAATACAATATTTTTACTCTCTATGATAAGAAAGTATATTGTTCTTTTACCGTAAAGCACCAACACTTTATTAGAGAGCGGTGATAATCTGAAATTTCATGGATTAATGAGGGTCACAAACACAGGTCTAATGAGCCCTGTTGTAAAATCGATGCTCAGACTAAAGGGAGCGGAGGGGTGTAATATAGAGCGCGTCTGAATCCGAGCGGCCCGAACCTGTTGTTAACTGTACACTAAACGTACACTATGGTCAGCGACTTCGGCAGCTAAGGAGAGTAAGGCGTTCGACAATAAAACCGACTAGACAAGCATAAGAACAAATGGCGAAAGAAAACCGCACAATAGACACATAAGATTGATGCAGCTACAAGCTACAAATGGCCTGCCAAATCTAGATCATCGAATTTCATGCTCTGTTTAATCTGTTGTGATGAAAATTTTACTTAATTTTACACTACCTACAAGATGTAGGTAGATTCTGTGATAGTGCTTGCAAGCCTTGCATGTATCTTTAGGCCTACTGACTGATACCTACGAACAGTCGCTTAGATCAAAAGCTTAGAAGCACGCCTATATTAAAGATGTACATTTCGGCCATTGAAAAAGCCTACATCTAGGCCTAATTATGTAATTCGATTGGTAAGAACACGAGAATCACAGTACAAACGCAATTTCTAGACCTGTGATGCAATAAAGCAATTCAACAGACCAAACTGTAGGAGGGATGATTGTATGCACCATACCCCCAACCTAAAATGAAGGTAGGGATGTATACCCCCATCCCCCCAGGATCTACGCTCTTGGTTCCACCGAAGACAATAAAGTTATTATAGATTATGCTACTATATTAGACCCTGGCTTCTATCAAAATGTTATTGTTTACTACATGTTACTTTTGATTTTCCTTTAAATAAATAAGGTAATTGTAAGTTTACTTCTTAAATGAATAAATGTATACATTAATTATCAATAATAAAGAAATCAGACTAAATGTAATAATTTTTTAAACGTAATTAACTTTTAAAACATCCCCAAATTGGAGGAATTCGCATTACTTAAATAATTTCAACTGAAAATCTCTTAAAAGCGACGCAATCCGTATTAGTTAAATTAATCAATATGAGTAAAATGTATTATAAAAACGTGAAAAACATCTCCATGCTTAAAACACTACAAAGTGGCTTTCGATACCCATAGTAGGCAGAGTATAGATAGGCCATTGTGTATTGGAGTTTAATAAATATCACACAACCTCAGGATAGGTATTTCGTTTCAGTATGTATTTTGTAAACCTGTTAAATTAATAAGTGTGATTTTGGGTCCTCTGAGTGGGACAGCGGGAAGTCTACGGATTCATAGTGCTAAAATCAGAGGTTCCATTGCCCTTGGTGGACACAGCATATAGCCTAATGTGGCTTTGCTTTTAAAAAACAACACAAAACACGCATAATCCTGGTGATACGTGGACCTCATTTTGGTAATACGCGAACAAATTATGCAAAAAACATAAATTGATCTCTGGAGGTACATGGAGCTAAATTATAAATTACGTAAAATTTAACGTAAAAATCGTAAAATTATTTCTGATAGTATGTAGAGTTAATGTTAGTAGTGAGCAAGAAATATGTACATGTGTATATAAAAATCTCAACATGTGTAATAAATCCAATTTTAGCTTCCCCTTACTCTTCAGTTCTAAACTCGTCAATGTTTTCTTTACTTGAAACTGACACAAATTACACCACATATTCTTCGTTTACGCACAGGAAAACAAACAAATCCTTCCAATAAATGAACAAAAATATAAAATATTGACTTTCACTTCTAGATTTTTCGTGTTTTAAAATTAAGCTTTGGTTTGTATTAAAAAAAAGGTTTTAGATAAAAAGTGAGAAACTTGTTTCTTTGGAATTAAACACAAAGCTGCACAATGGGCTGTCTAAGCTCAGATCACCACAGGTATCGTATCTCGGATTCTAGCGTTGTACTGTTTGTTTTGTTTGTTTTTTAATTTTGCACAAAGCTACACGAGGGCTATCTGCGCCAACCTTCCATAACTTAGTAGTGTAAGGCTAGAGGGAAGGCAGTTAGTTATCACCACCCACCTCCAACTCTTTGTCACAGCTGAAAGAGCGATCATATTTGGTGTGACGGGGATTCGAACCCGCGACCCTCAGATTACGAGCCGAGTACCTTAATCACCTGGCTATACCTGGCCTCTAGCATTGTAAATCCGCAGACATACCGCTGAATCTTGAAAGTGTGAAAATGTCCCTGAAATTTGTTGAATGTTATGTATACGTCAAACCAATCTTAAAATATATATCAGTGGTTGGTTGACTTCTGTTGATGATGGTTGGGAGTTGTTTAGAGAAAGATAAAGTAAATTAATTTTTTAATCTAATTTATAAGTTTAATTATTAATATTGCTGTTGTTGCTTTTAGTACAAAGTATAATTAGCTATCTGCGCTCCGCCCACTACGAGGAATCGAGCACAGAATGTTAGCGTTATAAGTCCGAAAACCTACATTTGACCCAACCGGAAACTAATTGTTAAGTTACAATGTTCATAAATCAAATGTCTAAGGGTTATTCCGTATATTTAACATTAAAGCACCAATGGAATCTCGAATTCCTACAAACAAAACTGTAATACGTTGAGAGTCGATGCAAATTCTTTACGATTAGTGAAATACTAACAATCGATTTGTCTACCGAATGTGTGAGTCAGCGCCTGACATTGTTTTAGAATATCTAGCATTCTTTAACAAGTGGTTTGAAGATAAAGTATGATTATGAAGAGAGCTAATGTAACATAGAGTGGTCATCAGCTGTTATTGTAATGAAAGTTAGCAAATGTCGAAAGAAATCTACCAGTAGAATAAACGTAAGATTTAAACCATAATTATAACGCCACGTTTTTGCGTCTAGTAGTATCTGTTTTTGATATCTTAAAGTTCGCTTCAATGGAAAAGTACGGTTACTTTATTCCACGACACTTACATAGATCCCTGTTTATAGCAGTAAAGTAAACTTTCCTGATGTAATTATATCAGTTAACACCGTTTTATATACTCAAGTAATTCGATAGATCATGAAAGAGTGATTTCACATCTTTCTAAAACTGACTCAAGCATAAAAATGCGTTGGCTGTAAGGATACGTAGTAAGGATTGAGCCCATAATTCTACCGTTAAAGGTTCCCAAGTTTTTCGCTAAGCCACTAGGAGGACTATCTATGTGCTGGATCGACTGAACAGAAAATACATTTAAAATAAAGAACCAACTGTTCATCATTTGAAACAGGTGACTCGATATAACAGGCCCTGAATGCTTTATATATAAAAAAGAAAGATGACAACAGGAGGGCCTAAGAGCAAGTGAATATAAAATAATCAAAATACGCTTTTCATACACGCATATATATATCTATATATATGTATAAAACAATAGGTACACAGGTTTGCCAAGTCTTGAAGGTGTGTCCTGAAAAAGAAAAAAGATCACTGATGAATAGCTTTAATTTTCAAATTTGTCACGGTCGTATAAGTTAATATTCTACGGATATCTTGGGCCGTAACACATATCGCCGAGTCATACTTTTGACAATACATAAAGAATACAAACTAACGAAATAAATGAAAGTTCATTTCACAGCATTTTCAAGCTAGAGTCGTTTACCTGTTCTTTAAGTGCATGCTTTCCAGAAATAGTTAAGAATGTAACAAAAAAGGTGGTGATTATCCAGACAAGATAGGTCGTAAACCGAAACAGAGACAGGAGGTGTCACACCAAACACATTCTGCTATGTGTTGAAACTCATGCAGTTCTTACAAAAGTTCAAACGTACCCAAGTGTGGTGTGGTGTTTTAATAACTTAACAAGGCACGCTCATATTCAAGATGGACTCGCCTACACGCTATCTTTAGAATCTATAAAGATAGGTACACATAATTCAAAAGACAGGTTACACTCAACTTGACACATAGAAATGATGAAACCTGTTTCCGTTTTGGAAATGAAAAATAAAGCAACATCTTTTAAAGAGGAAACACACTCAGAGCGGCAATTTTTTCTTTCATTGTATCGTAGGCAAACCACACTTTTTTACACGCAATCCCTAATACAGGGATAAGTTATATAAAGAGAAATATAATCGTTATGATATATTCAGCTTGCTTGTTTTTGAATTTCGCACAAAGATACACTGCGCTAGCCATCCCTAATTTAGCAGTGTAAGACTAGAGGGAAGGCAGCTAGTCATCACCACCCACCGCCAACTCTTGGGATACTCTTTTACCAACGAATAGTGGGATTGACCGTAGCATTATAACACCCTCATGGCTGAATGGGGGAGCATGTTTCGTGTGATGGGGATTCGAACCCGCGACCCTCATATTACGAGTAGAGTGCCTTAACCATCTGGCCATGCCGGGCCTGATAATATTCAGAGTAAAAAAAATAAAATATGGTGTACATACTTGTGTTACATACATTCGTTAGTAAAAAGAGTAGCCCAAGAGTTGCCGAGTGTGGTAATGACTAGCTACCTTCCCTCTAGTCTTACACTGCTAAATTAGAAAAGACTAGCACAAATAGCCCTCATGTAGCCTTGCGAGAAATTCAAAAAACAACAATAACATAAATCTATGGATGAGGGGGTATAATATAAAAGAATTGCTTGGAAAAGCTAATTCAGATTATTGTAATGCAATTTGGATACAAGAAATATTATTACGGTTATGAGAGATGTAAAAGGTAAAATCAAGGCTTAACTATTCACCTTTAGAAACAGAAATTGAAAATATAAACATAATAAACTATGGGTTTACATATATTTATTAAGGTATGCTTTAAACATATGGAAAGAACAAGGTTAATAAAGTTCTTTAAACAAGAAAGTGGTTAATGAAGGCAAACAGATCATAACACCGTTTCAAAGTTTGGCTGTTTGTTTTCTACGACATTTGTTTTATGCAACATCTGAGTAATCTGATGAAATAAAACCACTGCTGTAAAATGAACTTAAGTTCATAGTTATTGAGACTTTGTAACTGATTTTGATTCGGCTTGGTTTGTTTTGTTTGAAGTGAAACACGAAGCTACACAACGGGCTGTCTGTGTTCTGCCCATCACGGATATCGAAACCAGGCTTCTAGAGCTGTAAGTCAGCAGAAATTCAGCTTCGATTCCTGCTCTTCGAAGAAAAACACCGCAAAATTACCAAGTAAAAAAGACCCAGGCTGAATAAAAGTGAAAACGCAAAAAGCCTAAGGTTAGAAATACGAACCATGTGTAAATGGCTACGTCAATTTTTGTTTATTTCAGCCTGAATGACATTTTATGCGAAACGATTCAAGCTGCAAGGTCAGAAACACCTATAATACCGGTATAGCTGTCCCTTACTGACCATAGAAATGGCAACCAGGTGACAACATCCACAAACATAAGGGTCTTCTTTAACTCCCCGAACAGAATAATAGATTGACTGCCACTTTTATAACGTAACTACAGCTAAATGTTCATAGTGTTTTTCAGTGGCATCGCCGCTCGAATCTTGGACCCTTCAATCTGCAACCAATCTTGCCAACTATTATGCCCCAAGTGAAATGTCAGTATAAAGTTTCACGATGCTGCGAAGATACAATTATATACAAACTGTTATCATCCTCGAGAAGGTTTATGAATTGCAAATAAAGTTTTCACACAATTTAATTTGTACTTTTTTTGTTTGTTTAATGTGAAAAGTCACTAGATTCACACATTTTCCATATTGATTAATCCAGTAATACCCAAGTAAATCATCACCTTCAATTCGTTTGCAAAAGTGATATCTAATTCCAGCATTTGTTTTAATCTTTTAGCCTACGTAGTACATTTGATGAACCCCTATTTCATTCTGACGTGTCCAGAAACCACAATATTCTGTTATTTTAAGCCAGTGCATCAAAGCAGTGAAAAAATCCACAATAAAATATAGGTGATATATTTCACACGTGGACATTATTTCACTGAGTCAGAGAAATGCTGAGTTTATGAGAAGAAATTGACGCAAATATTTAATACTACTACTATTACATGAGGAATAAATTATATTATTGAAATACATATACCTTAACATCAAATGTTGAATAGCATAAACCAACATCAAGCATTTAATGACCTAAACCATTAAAAAAATCTAAGATTGAGTAACATAACATTAGACATTGAATAACATAAACCAATATTAGACTCCAACATCAGACACTGAGTAACATAAATCTATATGAGACATTGAATAACATAAATCAACATTAAACATTGAATGATATAAACCAATATCAATCACTGAATAACATAAACCAGTATCATATATCAAGCAATAAATACACATAATCAACAATAAACATTGTGTTCTTGTGAATCAACAGTAAGTTTATCGATACACAGCGTTAAAATTCTCTACAGTGGACAGAGAACAAAGAGTCTATTGTTTAACTAAGGCTAGAACCGACCATTAAATAAATATAAACTCCTATCGAACATTAAATGCATATAATCTCAAGCAACAATTAACCAGGTTTGCAAAAGCACCATAGCAATAAAACTTAAACAAACGTGAACCTATAGTTCATTAAAACATATTTTGGAATCCATCAGACTCGGGTATAATATTTTAACAATAAACGTATAAAGAATGTGTTTGTTGTTAGGGTTATCTTTCTTAATTTCATTTCATTCATTGCAGCTATTAAAAATGTTTATATCTTTCAAATTTTTCTGCACTCGCACCTAATAAAAAAAACACGTAATTACGTGGATTGTAAGTAAGAAAGTAACACCTGGTGACAAAACTGAATAAAGGCATATATATATATATATATATATATATATTAATATGCATTAAATAGGGATGTTAAGGTTTGAAGAATTGGCACGATTTTAGCACTGTTTGAGGTTTTGTTTGTCTCCAATCTGGACAGACAACAATTTAAATAACTGAGTCATTTCACGTTGTTTTATAATTCGCAGTCTATCACGCCTAGAAATACTCCACGAAGCTAACATAAACCCATTTATTTAACTTAGTTAGTCCTCGTGCCTTTATTTGATAAGAAATTTTTAGGAAAAAGAAAGAAACGAAGCGGAGCGCTGAA
This sequence comes from Tachypleus tridentatus, assembly GCF_004210375.1. Taxonomy (NCBI): domain Eukaryota; kingdom Metazoa; phylum Arthropoda; class Merostomata; order Xiphosura; family Limulidae; genus Tachypleus; species Tachypleus tridentatus. Next base: position 32,502,816 of record NC_134834.1, read on the forward strand.
ACAACGGTTGTGGAAATGCTTGTTTTATAGATTCAGAAAACAATGGAGTTTTTGCATTATTTAACCAAACTGTCTCTTTATTTTTTGACATTACATAGTTTCTGCGGGTACGTTTGATAATTGAATTTCAATGTTATTTATAGAGCTGAGAAAGCTATTCGCTCGTGAATTTTAAACATTCTTTACATTTTCAAAATTCACGCCCACTCGTAACTTACGTCACGAGCATAAAGCCCTCTACGTGCATAGCGTATATGGTCAACTTACAAGCGCACCCGGTAAAGAAATTAGCACTCGCGCGTTTACACCTGGAGTCGTTGAACACGATGGAAACATTGTTCCTGTAATTGCTTCTTCCTCACTGTTATCTCAACAATACACACTACAGTTTAGCCTTGTGGAATCGTGATGGTAATAAAAACGTGAGGTTTGTAATCTCTACCCGATCCAACCAGACCCACGGAGTCATCAGACAGTGTGTATCTCGAATTGTTTAATCAAGTGTTTCTCACTTAGGGCCTCGTCGTTAGGTAGTTGAACGTCTATCTTCGAAATTTTTATCGTTCAGTTTAAGACTACCTGTTCTACTCTAGCTGGTGATAAATTACACACATCGCAACTCACCCCTTCCAGTCCCACTATAATAATTATATATGATTATCGGTCATTAACTACATGCTGCGTTAGGTATCTGTATCTCAAAGTGTCTTTATGGATTAAAAAAAAAAAGCAAACAACATTATTTAAAGTTTGTTATATACGTTACCAATGTACCATAATGTATAGTCATTTTAGTCACTGTCATAAAGAGTGTGCAATTCATTTGATTTAGTGTCTTCTTATTATATCATGTTTTTCAGGATGATTGTTAGTTCACGTAAACCACCTATTATTATTATTAAGCATGATTGTTAGTTTACGTAAACCACCTATTATTATTATTAAGCATGATTGTTAGTTCACGTAAACCACCTATTGTTATTATCATTAAGCGTGATTGTTAGTTCACGTAAACCATCTATTGTTATTATCATTAAGCGTGATTGTTAGTTCACGTAAACCATCTATTGTTATTATCATTAAGCGTGATTGTTAGTTCACGTAAACCATCTATTGTTATTATCATTAAGCGTGATTGTTAGTTCACGTAAACCATCTATTATTATTATCATTAAGCGTGATTGTTAGTTCACTTAAACCATCTATTATTATTATCATTAAGCGTGATTGTTAGTTCACGTAAACCACCTATTGTTATTATCATTAAGCGTGATTGTTAGTTCACGTAAACCATCTATTATTATTATCATTAAGCGTGATTGTTAGTTCACGTAAACCATCTATTATTATTATCATTAAGCGTGATTGTTAGTTCACGTAAACCACTTATTATTACTATTTAGCGTAATTGTTAGTTCACGTAAACCACTTATTATTACTATTTAGCGTAATTGTTAGTTCACGTAAACCACTTATTATTACTATTTAGCGTAATTGTTAACTTACCTCAACCAATAATTATTACTATTAAACATGATCATTATCTCACGTAAATTACCTAATATTACTTTTTAGGGTGATTGTTAACTGACGTACACCACCTAGTGTCATCTCATTGAAAGAATAACCTAAGACTAAAAACAATTAAATAATATTATAGGTTACAATTAGAGGTACTGCGGACCCGCATGACAAGGTGGCTAAGGCACTCGACTCGTAATCCGAGGGTCGCAGGTTCGAATCCCTGTCACAGCAAACATGCTCGCACTTTCAGCCGTGGGGCGTTATAAACGACGGTTAATCCCTCTATTCATTAGTAAAAGAGTAGCCCAAGAGTCAGCGGTGGGTAGTGATGACTACTAGTTTTACACTGTTAATTTAGGACGGCTAGCGCAGATAAACCACAAGTAGCTTTGCGTGAAATTCAAAAACAAACAATATGTATGCAAGTTGTCTAGTAGTAATAATTTGGGAGGGTTTTCTTTGATATATCACTTTTCACTCGATTGTGGATAATAGTTATCTAAAGATTAAAAAAATGTTTATTCAAGAGACTAACTAAAACTATTGTTTTTCTTCCTTCTACTTTATTTAGTGAGAATTTAAAAACCTAGCAGCTGTAGAAGAGATGAAAAAAAATCTCAACTCAATGTTGTATATCATGCTTTACTTATACACATTATTACACTTTTCTTGAAATTGCACTAAAAGCACATGAAAATGATTTGACAGTGTACACACTGAACGATGTGTGGAAATAAGACCGTAGTCTTTGAAAAAATTTGTTCTATTATACAGTGGAGCCCCTCACTAACGACTTCAAAAATGCCTCGACAAAAAGGTCGTTAATGAGGGGGGAGTCGTTAGTGAGGGGTGGATACCCAATTTGTTACCAAGATTTAAATTATGTACGTTTTTATAATAGGCAATCGGTCTCTGTTCATTTTAAGGGTATGGAGTATTTAAAAACGAAATAAAAAATGCGGTAATATGTAATGCAAAATATATTTTCACTAGTTCTCACTATTTTACCTTGATTTTATGAGGCTATTAAATGTTTAAACACAAGTCTATTCACCATTCTGTACACAAAAAATGTTCAAATGCAGGTTTAAAATACGATCCTAAAATACATTTCTTAAAAAAATCACTGTAAAATGTTACACGCAAAAGTGTTCAAATACTGACTGGATATACGATCGTAAACTAAAGAAATCACTAATGTTCATGCAGACTTAAAATACGATCATAAAAGACATTTTCTTAAATCACTAATGCTCATGCAGACTTAAAATGCGATGATAAAATACATTTTTATAAAGAAATCACTGTAGAAGAAATGTTACACACGCACAAAAATGATCAAATACAGACTTACAGATTTACGAAATACAGATTTCGTTGGAAGTGATCTGTATTGTATCCCAGTCTCATCAGCGTTAAATATGTCATTAGGGGAATAGCCTTCACAGATGGATGGGAGACGATTAGTCCAATCTTCAACTGCTTCTTGAGAAACTTCAGCACTTTCGCCACAGAGAATAGCTGCTTTGATATTATGCCTTTTTACGAATCTATCTAACCATCCATTGCTAGCAGAGAAGCCTTCATTGCCAAGCTGAGACGCCAATATTAATGCTTTTTCTTGAATTAGTTTCCCGGTAATTGGTAGATTCCTGGATCTTGTATTCACAAACCACTGCCACACCTTCTCATCCAACTCGTCGTATAGACATCTTCTCTTGTTCTGCTTGAATTAGTTTCCCGGTAATTGGTAGATTCCTGGATCTTGTATTCACAAACCACCGCCACACCTTCTCATCCAACTCGTCGTATAGACATCTTCTCTTGTTCTGCTTGAATTAGTTTCCCGGTAATTGGTAGATTCCTGGATCTTGTATTCACAAACCACTGCCACACCTTCTCATCCAACTCGTCGTATAGGCATCTTCTCTTGTTCTGCTTGAATTAGTTTCCCGGTAATTGGTAGATTCCTGGATCTTGTATTCACAAACCACTGCCACACCTTCTCATCCAACTCGTCGTATAGACATCTTCTCTTGTTCTGCTTGAATTAGTTTCCCGGTAATTGGTAGATTCCTGGATCTTGTATTCACAAACCACTGCCACACCTTCTCATCCAACTCGTCGTATGGGCATCTTCTCTTGTTCTGCTTGAATTAGTTTCCCGGTAATTGGTAGATTCCTGGATCTTGTATTCACAAACCACTGCCACACCTTCTCATCCAACTCGTCGTATGGGCATCTTCTCTTGTTCTGCTTGAATTAGTTTCCCGGTAATTGGTAGATTCCTGGATCTTGTATTCACAAACCACTGCCACACCTTCTCATCCAACTCGTCGTATGGGCATCTTCTCTTGTTCTGCTTTTTTTCTGGATTTTCGCCTGTTTCCCACTTTTTCAAAATTTTTCTTTCTCTTTAATGATTGTCTGAATTTGGGTTTTACCAACTCCAAGATCCGTGGCGATTTTTATTGCAGTTTCCCCTTTGTCGTGTCGTTTAATGACGGAAACTCTCTCTTCTAAGTTAAGCAACTTTCTCTTCGACATTTTGGTGAAAAATGAGTCTGTGTTATGAGGAATCTTCATATTATGCACACTAATCCTGTCTGTTAAATAATCCGATTTAGTGTTCCTAATTCATTATGTACTATAGAATAAGCGCACTGAGCGCATTGAGAATAAGATTAATTTTCATTGGTAAATTAATCTTCTTTTCGATTCGACGCACTGGAAATAGATTTATTGCTGAAGTAGATTACGTAATACTGTTTAACTACGGAATAATTAAGCTCATTTGTAATATGCCATAGATGAGAAGGCAGACCGCTATGCAACTTCACAGAATATGCCACATAATAATGTCACTTAGTCGTTAGTGAGAGGTAAAATAATCAAAATTGTTCAATTTGGTAGGTCGTTAGTCGCGTTTGAGGGGAAGTCGTCCACAAGGGGTCAATTTAATGCAAACAAGGTACCGTCAAAAATTTTCCGGTCGTATGACAGAGGAAGTCGTTAGTAAGGGGGTCATTAGTGAGGGGCTTCACTGTACCAATGAATGTGTAAATAAACTATAGTATCATTAAAAAATATTCTGTTACACTAACCAATGTATATAAATACGCCTATAATCTTACAGGTAAAATGTTCGTCCTATTATACTGACCAATGCATCAAGACAAACAGCAGTGTGTCGTCTGGCCAAAACAACCTACAAGATACACTGTTTAGCGATCTTCCACTTTCTGTAGCTCGGAGTTTGGTTATCCAAACTACCTTATATTTTCAGTGAATGTTCTCTACTGAACTCTTTTTTGCACAAACAAATTTCAAGACAATCTATTAAGAAATGCACGTAATAAAAATCTCCATTTTTGGCTGAATTTCTTTCTTTATATTTCGTCGCACTGAAAGTATGGAAACTTTATTTGATAGAAAAACACACTTAACTTTTAAGGATTTTTTCCCTATTTTGAAATTTGATACACTGATAGATCTTTAGAACCTGCATTTAGGTGTCAAATGTGGTCTAAATGATATTCAACAAAAACTGCTCAATTTTCACAAGAAATTTTGCGCACGGTTTACGCAGAAGATTATGTGAGCTTGTTTTGTTTTAAATTTCGCGCAAAGCTACACGAGAGCTATCTGCGCTAGCCGTTCCTAATTCTGCAGTATAAGACTAGAGGGAAGTCAGCTGGTCATTACCATCCACTGCCTACTCTTGAGATACTCTTTTACCAATGAATAGTGGGATTGACCGTAACTTTGTAACGCCCCCACGCCTGAAAATGCGAGTATGTTTGGTGTGACGGGGATTTGAACCCACGACCCTCGGATTACGAATCGAATGCCTTAATCACGTGGCCCTGCCGGGCCTGTTATGTGAGCTATTGGTCTAAAATGTTTACTACAGTTTCACCTAAAAGTAGAAGTTGACTGTTTTTAGATTTTTTTGTCATTCGGATAAAAGACGGCTGGTATATATCATAAAAACTGTAGGGCGAAGCACGTGCAGATATATAAATATTAGTTAGATCAAGTAAACTAGGTTAGCAGTTTCTAGCTTATGTTTTCAAAAGAAAGATGATTGATGTTGTTACGACTGTACTATGTGCATGCAGGAGATGACAAGAAACTGTTAATCTGGTTTCCATGGCGTTACTGAAAGGGATGTTATTAAAACTATTTAGAGAGGAAAACCACCACCATGTGGTTGGTTCTGTAAAGTAAAGGTCTGTTTCGAGCTATAGGGTTGCTATCCTAAAGCTAATGCTAGTTACTATCAAGTGTTATTTTTTTATTTGGTGTGATTTGTTGGTGTGTATTGACAAAAATCATGATTGGGCAGGAATGAAATTAAAACAGGTAGTCAAACTGCCTCGTTTGTTTTGTTCAACTTGAGCATAATGGTTGGTAAAACAAACTACGCGCCCTAGCTAACTAAAGAATGAATATTTGCTGTAACATTCTTATCAATGCTATAATCGTAACCTCAAATTTGGTTGCCCATTTTGATTTAAATATCGGGTAGCCTTACAAAAGTAGTTATTCCGATTGTTCGGCGCCAAAAGAAAGTCGCCGCCTGAGGGTTACATAACAATTACGTAATATACAAATTATGCTGACACTTTAAGATTGGATAATTATTACGTAATATTAAAGTTATGTCGACACCAATGGATTACATAGTTGTTATATAATAGGCACCAGAGGGCGATGACTTCCACGAAGTGGCACAAGATAGCACTGTTGTCTTAGGGGAGGGATGACTAGTTTCAAGAAGTCGCACCGAAGGATGCTTCTCTAGGTGAACGATGTTATCAAGGTTCTACAAGCAGGTAGACTTAATAAGTTTATATGGGCGAATGATGTTTCTAGACATATTGTGTGTTTCACAAAAGTAGATGGTGTTTCTATAGGTAGATAGTGTTATTATACTGCTATAAAACTTCATACATATTTTCAACTCGTCTCAACTTATATTTGTAGTTTTCATTAATATATTTAATTGTGAAAGGTGTTACCAAGGTTCTACAGACGGACTTTTTACCAAAGATTCATTGGCGGATGGTGTTTATGTAGATGGATTGTATTAGTAAAGTTCTATAGGCGCATCCTATTACTTAGCAAGCTGTGTTATTAAAGTCAGTTTTGCTGGGTAGGTGATGTTTCGATAAAGGAATAGTTCAGTAGAATGATTATTTCATAGTAGGGCGTCTCAACAAGTGATTTGAGACACGTGGTTAAGTCACCAAGATTGCAGTTTAGATTAAGAATAAAAAATACAAAACCAATGTTTTTTGGTACAATAAGAGGTAGAACGTTATTATTAGTTACATCAAACTAGTTACACTGTTATTCTATAAACGAATGTGTTTTTTTATGATTTAAAACACATTTAACATACTCTTATGTAGTTTTGGATTATGTTCACATCACAGTTTCAGTAAGAGTTTATATTCTGCATTTGTGTAATATTATGCGAAACAAATACCGGATTTATCAAGAGAAAATGTCATACATCGTGTTAAAAATATGTCACTACATGAATAATGGATTCAGACATGTACATTTAGTCAACCATAATTATTTTGGGACACCAGCAACATCATTTGTTCACATCACATGTGAGATTTTAGATTGCAAGCCCAGAAAAACAAGGTTACACGCACAATAATTTTTTTTTTAAGTTTTGCTTCTTGAAAAGTTTTTGCTGATTGTGACAGGTACCTGGTGAGTATGCACAAATATAGTTTTGGTTTTGCTTCATCATGTAGGAACTCTGAGAAATAGACAGTTAACTGTTTACCGGCAATAACGTATTTAATTGCGTTTATGTTTTTAATACGCTATTAAGTTAAACATAATTAAAAGTGTTTTGCTCCTGATTTTCAATTGTATTCAATGTCCGGTGCATCACGTTGCAGTGTCCAACAGTAGTCAGCAAGTAAGTCAGCCCTGATATTGTTTTTCCATTGTATCAATGTCCTGGTGAAACCTTTTACCGTGTTCGCCACTGGCAGCACCAAGATTTGCTGGGAAGAAGTCCAAGTGTGAGTGGAGGAAATGAATCTTGAGTGACATGTTGCACTTCATTGTTTTGTATGCTTTGAGAAGTTTGTCTACCAGCTAAATGTAATTTGGGGCTCTGTAATTGCCAAGAAAATTGTCAACAATGTCTTTGAAGGCTTTCCAGGAAATCTTTTCCGGCTCAATTAACAGATCTTTGAACCGCTTGTCATTCATAACGTGTCTGATCTGAAGGCCAACAAAAATGCCCCCTTTGATCTTGGTGTTGGGAACATCTGTTTTAAATAACGAAAACCTTCGCCTTCTTTGTTCATTGCTTTCACGAAATTCTTCATAAGTCCCAATTTTATGTGAAGAGGAGACAAAAAAATCTTTACCGGATCGACAAGCGGTTGATGCGCCACATTTTTCTGTCCTGGAACTAACTTTTTACAGAGTGGCCAGCTCTGTCCAAAATAATGTGACTTTTTGGCACGATTGTCCCATTTACAGGTGAAACAACAGTACTTTGTATAGCCGAGCTGCAGTCCCAGTAACAGAGCAGCGACTTTCAGATCTCCACAGATATTCCAGTTGTACTTGCTGTACTGGGTGTGCTTCAGTAACATTTCCATGTTCTCGTAGGTTTCTTTCATGTGTACTGCATAGCCAACAAGTATTGAAGGGTGAATGTTGTCATTGTGTAACAAAACAGCTTTGAGGCTTAACATTGAAGAATCAATAAAGAGACGCCACTCTTGCGGGTCATGGTCACAACCCAAAGCGGAGAACAATCCTTCGATGTGAACACAGAAACGGAGACTGTCAACTTGTTCAAAGAATTTGGTTATATCATCTTGGTGGCTTCGAAAAACAGAAATTTTCGTACCTGGTGACAGAAAACGCCATTCCTGCAGTCTCGAACCCAGCAATTCGGCTTTTGCTTTTGACGGACTCAAATCTCTGACCAGATTGTTTAATTCTGACTGTGTTATGAGATGTGAATCGCATGAGGATAAGGTTCAAATTCCGGATCAATGTCACTGCCAGTTCCCTGCATTGCAGTTTCTTCATCTGGTTTGTCTAAGGTCCATTCCTCTAGTGGTTTCGGAATTGGAAGACTGTCGTCATGTGGCACGGGTCTCATTGCTAAAGGCAGATTAGGGTATTCAATAGACTTCTTGTTTTTGGCAGAGAAACCAGACACTTTAGTCAAACAGAAGTAACAGTCCGTCACATGGTCCTTCTGTTCTCACCATATCATCGGGACAGCAAACGGCATTATCTTTCTAGTGCCTCTGAGCCAAGTTCTCAGACAGACAGCACATGTCGCACAACAAATGTGAGGCGCCCATTCCTGGTCTTGATCACCAATTTTACAACCGAAGTACAGATGATATGCTTTCTTCACAAGAGCAGTCATTGAGCGTTTCTGATGAACAAGCGTATACTCGCCACAAATATAGCAGAATGTATCGCGGCTGTTACTACATTGACGAGACATATTGACCGACACCAATCGTCCTGTAAAACGTCTATAACATCTAACTTACTTGTTACAGTGCTATATTCTGAAACAATACGTACACATTATAAGGTCTATATTAATCCAATGGGCAACATCTGTGTATGCAAGCCACTTTTATAGCCTGCTGAGACAGTGTCAAGCCGGCTTCGGCCTGCCCAGGCATGCCTGGACTGCATACTTCCACAGAACAGCTTCCAACCTGGCCTGATTTCATGCCTGGACATGCCCAGACTGCACAAAACATTGTTCATAGGTCTTTTACAGACACGAAAAATTTTGGACACAAATATAAAAAAAAAACATGACAAAACTGAAGATTTCGATGAAACGGTACGTGATGGGCAAATCTGGATATGATTTTCGTGATCAGCAGCCAAAAATCTATAAGGAACACCCAACAGTGTTTAAGAAGCAAAAACTTTGTTGTGCAATAAATTATCGACTATTTAAAATCAGATATTTCCTTATATGATTTTGAAACAATGTTATAGTAAAATGTGATGCATTATCTTTCACTTATACTTTGTAGGAAGAGTATTAAACATATTAATAATCGATCAGTTACAAATCATTTTACTGTGAGGTTCTTATACAGAACTAATGTTTCATCATAGCTCAATATGTTTCAAGTACATATTAATATATTCAAGTAGAATCTCACAATTATCAAGTATCTCACGTAAGGAAACATTTGTTAACAAAATTTCAAAATACAATAATATATTATGTACAAAAACTACAATCATATTAGTTTGTAAGATACTGACCTGTACATGTTTATCTTAGATTTATGGTAAATCACACATCATGAATATCAGTTTCTAATAAGTATGTTTGAATAGCTAATACAACTCTCCATTTATATTTCGTATATAAAACATGCTTCATCGTAGTCCAATATGTAAATAAAATCGCAGACTTGAAAAGTGTCACGACTCACACACTGAAACATTTATTAACAAAACTTCAAGTTAAAAATATACGACTTTTTCCATGAGTTATTAAAAATAATGTTTATATATTTTATTTATGGATATTTATAGAACACAATTTGTAAAAGTTATTGAAAAAAGTATTTCCATTTTGTTGCTTTTACAATAAGAGATACGGTTTACGAGAAAAGACGATTCTTTAACATTTTATAATCTCATTAAAATGACTGTTGATCGTCACTTATACATATATATATATATAAACTTTACAACCAAAATACATGTCACTGAACTTGGCAGTCACTGAAAGAACGACTTTATCCATTCTTCCAATTTATCTAATGATACATTCATCACATTCTCAAGATGTAAAGGTACATTAGGAAGTTATTTTCTGTTTTTGATCTAGAACTTGCATATTTATAGTTTAAAACTACTCTTCTTTACCATTACTATTTGCATATTCTATCTTCTTCAGAATTTATTTGTTCAGACATGTATTGATTTCTGTTCATTGGTCGTATAGGTATAGAATCAACCTGTTCTATTGTAATTCAGTATTTAGCCATGATAAAAACAAGAACTAAAATATTTTGCATGATAGAAAATAACACAGAAAACTGAGTGTAACAGTAAAAATTATATTATTCTCCTATAGATATTAAGGCTTTGTAAACATTATAATATTTAGGTAAGTTAAACATTCGTTTTACTAACATCAAAGTTTTTAATATGATGTTTGTTTGTTTTGGAATATCGCGTAAAGCTACACGAGGGCTATCTTCGCTATCCATCTCTAGTTTAGCAGTGTAAGACTAGGGAAGAAGACAGATAGTCATCACCACCCACCACCACCTCTTGGGCTACTCTTTTATTAACGAATAGTGGGATTGACCGTCACATTATAACGCCCCCACGGCTGAAAGAGCGAGCATGTTTGGTGCGACGGTGATTCGAACCCGCGACCCTCAAATTATGAGTCGAACGCTTTAACCTAACTGGTCATGCCAGGCCATTAATAAAATGTATATTATCACTTATATTTTATTAAAAAATCACAACCTCTAGTTGCTTTAGTGATGAACAAAAAAATGTGATGCGTTAACGTTTATGATGAGGCAGAGCTAACACGACCAGGCTTTTGTATGATATAAAAAATGGGGAATGTGTTAAATACTGTGACGTATGTCGTTCTATTGGTGGAATAATAAGTAACGTGAATACCACGTAAATATTTTCAAATATGGTGATATACTTGTAAGTTTTGCGAGCCCATGACAAAAGGTAGGGTCTACAAGAAAAATATATTTACTTTTCACACGAAATTTGTTTGTAAAGAATGTTAATATAAATTAACATATAAATCATGTGATATATTCACCACCATTATCAGGTTTATCTCTAGAAACCGCTGATCATGATTAAGTTAGTATTATTCATACAGTATATCAATGCTAGTTTTTACACCCTAAAAGTCAAAGAAGTTGTTATAGGATTTACGATAAGTTCATTACAGTAACAGAACTATGATAATTAAGATATTCCATACGACTGCCCTTGAAGATAAAGGCCACAAATAACTTATGTTTTGTCTACCCTAAATGTATGACGATTTTCTTGAGTTATAGGAACGTCTGAATATACAAAAATAAGATGTATAATATTTCGTTACAAATCACTCTTTAGTAAACCTTTACCACGGGTTTCCAATTAAAAGAAACATAACAATGTCTGGACCGTATGTTCACTTTGCGATGTACACGATTACCAACGAGGCTTTTTGCCCAGTACTAAAATTAATTGGGTGAAGTAGAAATACAACGCCTTAAGTTAAATACTTTAATAAATACCGTAAATTATGTAAATTTTGTTACATATTACGTAATAGCTACGTAACGTTCAGGCGGCTGCACCTTTATACTGCTAAACAACCGGGATAACAAATGTTGAATTGGAATAAATATGTCTAAAGACTTGTAGAGAAACGTTCTGTTTTTAATAGCTAATGTGTATAAATATGCTATAGTCTTTTAGAAACACGTGCAATATTTTGTTTGTTTCTGAATTTCGCGCAAAGCTACCCGAGGGCTATCTGCGCTAGCCATTCCTAATTTAACAAAGGGAATGCTGCTAGTCATCAACCCCCCCCCCGCCAACTACTTTTTTCTATCACCAAATAGTGGGATTGACTATCATATTGTAACGCCCCAATGGCTGAAAAGACGAGCATGTTTGGTATCAAGAAGATTTAAACCCGCGACCATCAACTCAGATTACGAGTCAAGAGCCCTAACTACCTGGTCACTCCAAACCTCGTGCAATATGTAAAGTCTTCTAAAAGTCTTTCCATTACAGAAACCAACGTGTATAAATATGCTTCAGAAAAACGTTCTAAAGCATAGCGTTATGTTAATTTTTTATAATTTTGAATATAAATAATCTGTACAATTCTAAAGCAGGCTCAGATTAAGTTATGGTGACAAAAAGTTTACACTTTCAAACAGTGTAATCACTGTCAACCCGTAATAAAACAGTTCTAAAGGTGAAACAATAGAAACAGCAACATAAGGAATAGGAATCTCATGGGAAAGTTTAAGAAAAGCTCCGTAAATTGTTTTTTCCTCTTTCTGAGCACGCGTAATTTTATTAGTGGTTTTAATGCTGTGAATGTTCCAAGTTTTATTCGCTAGATGTGGTATCACCAGACTTTACTCAATGAAAGTATGTGTGTGCGCGTTTATAATTAGAAACATATGTAAACAAGTGAAAAAACCACAGGGCAGTTTTGTTGTGAGTGATAAGTGATAGTAGTTCTAGAAGTAACATTGATTATATATATTTGAGAAATCTGCGCGTTTAAAAATAAAGTGTTTTCTTTTGTATTACTTTTGTTTGAAGTTAAACACAAAGCTACATAATTGGTATCTGTGATATATCCACCACAAGTATCGAAACCCGGTTTCTATTTGTAAGCCCGCAGATATACCGCTTTGCTACTGAGGAGGAAGGGTAAAAGTGTTCACACAAAACTACAGTTAGACCAGCTGCAATAGTTGTCTCTAATTTTGAACTGATAGACCAGAATGAAAGCAAACAGCCAACAGCACGGTCGCACTTTTAGAGCATCTATTGCCACAAAGTGCGAAGTATGGTTTTGCAAAAGCGAGACGTAAACCTTGAACCTTGAATTCACAGTCCTGGCATGCTAACCATAATAAAATCGTTGCTCTTTCTTGTTCACTATTTTTTTAATTATTGTTGCACTTATTTTTTCAGTTCGCACCAAACTAAGTTTGAAATTCTACCACAGAAGATTATAAAACTAAAGGTATCAATATCGCATATATATGAACTTATATTAACTGTATCAATTGAGAATTATGCATTCTATGCTCCCTTGTGTTTCACTAACCCTTTTTTTATCATCTATAGTTCATTTTTCAAGTTGCAGAGATGGTAATGAGGTCATCTTCCTCGATATAAATGAGTTTTTCTCAAGAACTCATACGTCGCACAGCACTGTAAAACTTTTCTAGCTTCTGGTCCTTAAGAGCGTTGTTTATCTTTACAAACTCGTATTTAATATTTATTACGTATTCTTCGATCTATGACATAAGAAACAGGCGAGCTAGGAGCAGATCCATCTAGCAACTTGGAGAGGAGAAAAAAGGGAGGAAACATAATTAGAATAACACCTGCTTGACTCCTACAAATAAATCTGTAGTCTTTCTAGACTGACAGCACAAAATTGGTTGTCTGTTCAGTAACAAACGTTTTCATCACCACGGATTCGAAGTAACATGTTTTCAAGTGATAAATTTTGCCAACAAGGAGCCAAAGTTTCAAGAACACGTCAAAGGTAGAGAAACACTATATACATATACTTAAATTGAGTAGAAAGCAAAACAAAACACATGACAAATCAATTGGTTTTCGTAGTTTTTTTTTTAAATAAGTGGATACCATGCTATTTAAGCACTTCTCTCCAACCGGTGCAGAATATAGATTATTTTGCTTGTAAGTGATTGGTAGTTTTAAAATATAGCTATTCGTACATTACAATTACCCTTTCTAGAAAGCTCAGAATTTTAAAAGTTTAAAACTGAATCACTTATTTAACTCTAAGAACATTTTTAAGAAGAGTCAACTCGCTCGTAAACAGTGTCATATTTTCCGATAGCATAAGGTAATAACAGCACTTACCTTCGAGAAACAAGTGCTCACGAAATTATTTATTTGAGAATTGTTCCCATATCTCACAGATCATTTCCACTTGACGTGAATATGCAACTAGTGACAATTTTTGTGTGATAAATATATGTGTTTATTTGTTTTGAACTGCGCGGAAACCTACACGAGGGCTATCTGCTTATCCGTCCCTAATTTTACAGTGTAAAGTTAGATGGAGGGCAGCTAGTCATCACCACCCAACTCCATCTTTTGGGTTACTCATTTACTAACGAACAGTGGGATTGATTGTACATTATAACGTATTCACGCCTGAAAGGGTGAGCGTATTTGGGATGACGGGGATTCGAATCCGCGACCCTCAATTTACGAGTCGAGCGCTCTAACCACCAGTTATTGGTCTTGTTCGGTTTGGTATTATCATGCCAAATGACCAAACTAGTTCTAGTTTTAACAAAATCCACTACTTGAACATGGCGATAAACTTAAATTTTAAAATTAAGGTTCTTCATCGAGAGTTCGAGCTGTGAGCTCAGAATGTTATTTCTTTTCTTTTTTAACTCTATGCTACGTAAGATATATTCGATTAAAAACTCATGACTTGCGCAGAACGATTGCTGCTGTTTAGCTATAGGTTCTTTTCTTGTATAAACGTACTCAGTTTTAACTGTCACTAGTCAAAGTTACAGGCTAGATAGGGCAGTCAAAGACGAGTCATCCCTTCAACACATCATTATGTGATTCTGACTGGTTTACACCACTTATATTGATTTACATCACTAACCTTGTATTGGTTTAAACCACCTAGCGTATATTGGTTTACATAACTTACTTTACATTTATTTACATCACTAACCTTGTATTGGTTTTAATCACTAAATGTATATTGGTTTAAACCACTTAGAGTTTACTGGTGTACATAACTTAGCTTATATTTAAATAACATTGTATTGGTTTATATCACTTAGTTTAAATCACTGACGTATTTCACTTGCATTGTATTGTTTTACATCATTTACCTCAGGGTAATCTTTAAATAATTGTCTTAAACCTCTTTAACAACGTTTAGTATCTTAGATACTTTTCCGATACAAAATATTTTGAACTGTAAACAGTAGACACATCAGCGTTTAAAAACGTATATTATCACTTACGTCTCAATTTTACAGATGGCCTTACAAGAGCAGTATATTATCTACGGAAAGCTTAAAAGGAGTGCCAAAAAAAACCAAAAAGGTGTCGAATACCAAAGCTATATCATGCCTATAGTTTACTCGAGTGATTTAGTAGGTAATAAAGGACATTTAACTCGATAAGTTGCCCGAACAATTAATGGAAATCCATAATTATCATTGTTTATGTTGTTGTTGTTTTTCAGAAATGGACATTAATTCTCCACACGATTTAGTTCCATGAGCTCACAAGCCAACCGTATCCTGGCGTGATATGAATTACAAATTTAAATAAAGAGAGAGATAGAAGTTTCCACGGGTCAAAACATAAATTTTCATTTTCACACTTATTCTCAGTATCAACCAGGGAGATTTGAAATGTAATAATAATAACACTAATAAAAGGTTTATCACACATATTTGCTGTCAAGGTGCGTCCTCGTTAATTCATATTAATGGTTACAACGATACTTATTTTTATATACATTTCATTACAGTTTTTTGTTTAAGAAATGGTGTCAAACACTGAGAAAAATGCCCATGTATGCATGAAACACCTCGAAACACCGTGTGTCTAACATCTGACGAAGAAGTAAAATAGAATTAGAATTAAAAGAGAAAAAGAAAAATTTGCTTCCGAATAATAAGTTGAAAAAAATTCTTACCGCATTTCACTGGGGATATGAATAAACTTCTGTGTAATATTTAATTCTTTGAAAACATACATTGCTCGTAACAAGAAATAATATGACAAAACAAGTTTAGTATATAAGATACGATGAACGAGAACTAAACGTAAAAACTTTTTTTTTCTGGTTCATTACTTAAATTTATTTGTCTTTTATATCAAATTTAACCGCATATGTAAAGCTGAGGTCACTAACACGAAAATAGTTATCCTGTTGGTTAGTGTGATAGTTTCGTATGGTTCGAATATCGCGAAATGCTACTCGAGGGCTATCTGTGCTAGCCGTCCCTAATTTAGCAGTGTAAGACTAGAGGAAAGGCAGCTAGTCATCACCACCCACCGCCAACTCTTGGGCTACTCTTTTACCAACGAATAGTGGGATTGACCGTCACATTATAACGCCCCCACGGCTGGGAGGGCGAGCATGTTTAGCGCGACGCGGGCGCGAACCCGCGACCCTCTGATTACGAGTCGCGCGCCTTACGCGCTTGGCCATGCCAGGCCCAGCGTGTATTGGAGTTCGTAGATAAGATTTTCTGTTGTAAATAACATAAATCATTTTTAGTGCTTATGGTGCTTGAAAAAAAAAAAGACAGTCTTAACACCCCTTAAATTATTGTGTATTCTCAGAGATATCACGCTGTTTGCAAGCCTCAACACTTTTGTACCTGATGATTGGTACCCCTCTTTGGGCTGAATCCTAATTAACCTTAAAATAATATAACATACAAAGTGGATTATACATATATTATAGAATAAAGGAAATAAGCACCAGGAACAGTAAAAAAACACTACTTCGGCGAGTACGCATGTTAAGGCGTTCGACTCCTAATCCGAGGGTCGCGGGTTCGAATCCCGGTCGCACCAAACATACTCGCCCTTTCAGCCGTGGGGGCGTTATAATTTGACGAGCAATCCCACTACTCGTTGGTAATAGAGTTGGTTGTGGGTGGTGATGAGCTAGCTGCCTTCCCTCTAGTCTTATACTGCTAAATTAGGGACGGCTAGCGCAAATAGCCCTCGAGTAGCTTTGCGCGAAACTCAACAATAAACAAACAATACACGTATTCATGGTTGAAGGCTCATTGCATGGTTTTGTGTATTCGTTTCTACCTTTTTATTTGTTACATTTTTCGCATAAGTTAGATAGCGATTTGAACTGAGAAATCTGTAGTGATGAAAATTAATTTCACATCTATTAGGGACATGTTTGCGTGTGTGTTTAAATAATAACAAATTTTAGTACTTTGAGGGAATATAGTAAGATTAACACCTGTAACATGCATAGTAATGAAAATAATACTTTGATACTTTTCAATAATAATGCATTACACGTGCCATTACAGGCACGTGTGTAAATAATAACGTTTCATTTAATTGAATTG
Source organism: Tachypleus tridentatus (assembly GCF_004210375.1). Taxonomy (NCBI): domain Eukaryota; kingdom Metazoa; phylum Arthropoda; class Merostomata; order Xiphosura; family Limulidae; genus Tachypleus; species Tachypleus tridentatus. Next base: position 32,520,242 of record NC_134834.1, read on the forward strand.
AAGTTTGTTTTTTTAGTGTGAAAAAAAGACAATAAAAACAAAAATTAGTGATATCTGAAAACATTTTACATGCTCAAAAATGACCAAGTTACAATAAAGGGGTCGGGTCAAATAAACATGTGACATCAAATAAAATAGCAACTGTATCAAGCAACAACATGGAGAAAAGGAAAAAGTTTTTCTATTTTTTTCTTGTTTAACTTACCTGTGGGGGCGTTATAACGTTACGGTCAATCCCACTGTTCATTGGTAAAAGAGTAAGTAGCCCAAGAGTTGGCGGTGGGTGGTGATGACTAGTTGTCTTCCCTCTAGTCTTACACTGCTAAATTAATGACGGCTAGCGCAGATAGTTCTCGTGTAGCTTTGCGCGAAACTCAACAATAAACAAACAATATACGTATTCATGGTTGAAGGCTCATTGCATGGTTTTGTGTATTCATTTCTACCTTTTTATCTGTTACATTTTTCGTATTGCCACCCTACATTACACTTAATTTTTTGCAAATTATTTTTATTACTTATTTCGCCTCTTTTTTTTAAACATTTTCGTTAAAGTAGATTGATAAATAAACATGTTTTATTTTTATAATTCAAAAATAACATACATTATTAATATCACATTAAGTTTCTCAGGTAATTATTCAATAACCTCAGATACTGGATATAATAGATTATTAATTATTACTGGTCATCATTCTTAACTTCTTGGAACTTAATATTGGGGAACTTGCCGTAAGAAAAAAACGTGTTTGTTTGTTTGCGAGCATGTTTGGTGTGACGGGAATTCGAATCTACGACCCTTGGATTACGGGGTGAAGCGCTTTAACCATGTTGCCATGCCAGGCCGCAAGAAAGAAAAAAACGACAACATAAAAACATGTGAATATATGTAGCTGTATGATTTCTATATTGATGTTTCTATTGTTTTTGGCATTACCATCGTTACAACAGTTTATATTTACAAAATGTTTTTTTATTACTTGTTTTGTGTCGTTTTCTCATTGCATGCTATAAATGTGTGTAATAAAATCAAATATGATATGTACTGATTTTTTAAATCTTTCACTTCATACACATTATATTGGTTTACTCCATAAATATATCGACTGTATAGTGTACAGAGCATTGAGTATCTACATGTTACAGTCAGCTAATGTTAATCTGTTACTGGCTGGTAATTCCTGTTTCATCCTGTACTTTTTAAAGAAACACTAGATATGTGAAAAACTAACTCCAAGGAGTAATTATAACACGTTTACACTGGAATGTTTTGTTTTTTTTAGTTTATACTAAGTACTACCGTGTTTAGTGATAGCCTGATCCCAAGTGCTCTTAAAATGCTTTTCTGTCGTATTAAAGCCATTGAGAAGACGTTGCACTTTTTTTTTTTTTTTGGCTATCGTGAGAAAAATTAAAAAAGAACATTTTAGCTCTTTTATCTAGTTTCTTGTCCTCATTTTAGCAACACTTTTCAATTATATTGAGAATCTCACAGGCTGTGAAACGCTCGATAGTGGCAGTTAGGTGCTCCAGTAAGATTATAATTCAACGTTAACAGGTATTTGTAAGCATCATAAGGCAATAGTTTGAATGTGGCAGCCATTTATTTCTCGGTCCATCCTTACATACGAAGCACTTCCGTGCTTGGTGGTAATTGATTTTTAAAACTTTTATAGTCACTGACACTTCTGACTGTGATGGTCATAACTCTATTTTAAAACGGTTCCCCCGCTGGGCCACTTAAAGTCCAAGGTTCAAAATTTTGACTTACAAAAAAGTGCAGGCAACCTGCTCTGTAGCCTTGCATTAAAACAAAGAAATAAGAAAAAAAATATTTGAAATAAATATAGAAAAACCTGCCAACAGTCTTTGTACTGTACGATAGTCAAGCTTAGAATTATTGACGAGATCCTGTCTCATCTATCTTGAAAACGTTTTTTTTTACTAAAATATTTACACGAAATATCTTATGAGCCCACTAATTTGTTGGTTAAAGAGCTGTTAATAATATTTGAGTCACACAGTAGGCAAAAATACCATTAATTATAGTTGAGGTTTCCTTACCTACGCATTTTACATAAACAAAGTGATTTTAACCAGTTTCAGTTTTATAGGCCTAAGAAAGAGAAGAACAGTTTTTTTTAGAAAGTCGCATAAATATTAGCATTTCATAAACTAGGAATGATGTATTTAGTAAAGAAATGTTATATATCATTGTTAAGTTTTAGAAATGACTTTGTGTGTGGAAATTGCCAAGGCGTGAGTGGGATGTGAATTGTTAGACTTATGTAAAACGCTATACAGTATTGTTTTTAAATTTTGTTCACCTGACGTCAGGTGAACCTGACGATGACCGAAGAAGGTCGAAACGTTGTTCGCTCTTCTATGTAAAATATTTTCTCAACCCAAACGAGCCGTTTTTGCATATAAATTTCTCAACAAGTGGGTTTCTCGACATCACTGAGTATTGTTTTTACTTTTACATGCAAATCTAAATTCTCATCGCAATGTGACGGTCAATCCCACTAGTCGTTGGTAAAAGAGTAGCCCAAGAGTTGGCGGTGGGTGGTGATGACTAGCTGCCTTCCCTCTAATCTTACGCTGCTAAATTAGAAATGGCTAGCGCAGATAACCCTCGTATAGCTTTGAGCGAGATTAAAATAAACAACAAACAAATCTAAGTATCCGTGATGACAAGAAATCCCTTTGAAGTGAAAATGTATCTATGAACGGCTGGTATGGATATTAACACTTTATTAGTAAAGTTTGTAAAAGTATTAATACCCCTACCAGACGTCCTTAGATATAAAGCTAAATACTGTTGTTTTTTATATTATTAAATACAAAACTAAACATTGTTTTCTTTTTAGTTATGAATGTAAAAGTAAATTCTTTTTTTTACTATTATGTAAAAAGTTAAACATAGCAGTTTTGTTTTTAATATTAAGTATAAAACTAATTCTGTTTTTACTGTTAAATACAAGACTAAACACATTTCTTCTCTTTATTGTCAAATATAAAACTACGCATTCTTCGTTTTACTGTCGAGTATAAAATTAAACTGTTTTTATCATCAAGTATAAATGTAAACAGTCTTTGTTTACTTGTAGTCCTCGCTAGGACAGCGGTAAGTCTACGGATTTAAAATGAGAGATTTGACTCCACTCGGTGAACACACCAGATAACTCGATGTGGCTTTGCTGTAAAGAAACACACACACTTTTACTTGTAAAACTACACCATATTTTGTTTATGCTATTCAGTATAAAACTATACAAACTTTTCTTGCTGTAAAGAATAAAATTGTTTACAGCGATCTTTTTATAATGTAATAAATTACTCCAAGGTATTATGAAATAATGAAAGTGTCGTTTTTGATGTCAAAAGCTTAACTAAAACCCAGAAGATTCCCGAGTTAAACGTTATTAGCCCATGTCGTTTCGGATGCTCTATTTGGCTCGTAAAACTTTATTTACGTCTTTATCTTTAACACAAGATGCTAGCTACAAATGAGCACGTGACAATTTAGTGCTTAAAAGCTATCCATGCACACCCATCCTTACAAAAAATTACAAAATAAAATTCTTCCTTTATTTTCAGGAAACTAGCAAAGACCCACAAAATATATGCGGTTAAATTGGTATATTTATTGCAACTGTACAATATTTTTAGAATAATACGATATAATTCTAACCGCAGGAACTGAAATCTGCAAGTCCACTCGTCTTAGGCCTAGCAATACTTAAGCCTTTAAAGCAGTGGTTCTTAACCTTTTTCAGTGTTTGCACCCCTTTCAAATCAGTAATCATTTCTCGCACCTTCTGGAAACTTAAATATAAAAAAAGCTAAAAATACAAAGTTGATGTAATCAAAATTTTTTTTTAAATCTTCATACATACAGCATACCTTTTTTCAAGACAAAAATTCAGGGTACATAATGAAAAATTAATTTTAATTTTGTTAATGATGTTTTTATTTAGCCTGTAATGCACAGTAAACTTAGTGACTTCGTTGCTGCTGTTTTTTTCTCTATGATGGCATCAAATCTTGGCGTCTTTGTACTGAGTGCCACTCGCATGTCATGTTCAGAATTCAGCCGATTTCTGCATTTTGTTTGGATGTGAAGTAGACAAGAAAATCCTTGTTCACACAAGTAAGTAGTTGCAAATGGTACCAGCTTCAAGAGCTTTCTTCGCTAATGCAGGGTATGCTTCCAGCTGAGAATCCCAGAAGTGTTCCAGCTGACTATTGGTGAACTCCATTTGGATTTCACGATTGTGTCTAAGGTCGATGAGATCTTCCTTGATGCCGCTGACATCTTCCAAATTCTGCATGAAAGGATTCAGGATCCAGTTGTCATAGGTTTGCAGCTCTCCACACGAGAAGTAACCCTCAAATGAAGTAGGCAGCATCTGCATATGTTCAACAACTTTTGCAACAAAGTCTGGATGCAGGGTAGAATTTTCTGTGACTGTCTCTTCCAGGCAGGGGAAATTTGCCAAATTCCCCATCTTCACACGCTTTATCCACAAGACAAGTTTTTTTTTGAATACAGCCAATTTCGCGCTTGCAGTCACAATGTTGAGTCTCCTTCCTTGCAGAGAGAGATTGAGTTCATTGAGAGCTAAAAACACATCAGCCAAATAGGCAAGCATCTGAACAAAACTAGGTTCTTTGAAATATATAGCCAGTTCTTGTACCCTTTCACGGAGAAACTGATGAATTTCTCCTCTCAGTTCAAACACACGAAACAGCACACGACCACGTGACAACCACCTCACTTCAGTGTGGTACAAAAGAACAGTGTGTTCCTGACCCATTTCCTCACAAAGTGACTGAAACAATCGATGATTCAAAGCTCGGCTGCGAATAAAGTTTACAACCTTGACACAAATATCCAGAACGATTGCCCAGCATTGCTGGTGCACCATCTGTACATATTGAACCAATTTTGTCAAGGTGAAGTTCGTTTCTTGAGAAAAATTCTTGTATTTTGTTAAGCACATCTATAGCTTGTGTAGTTGTCTTTAAGGACTGACAGAAAAGGAAACTTTCTTCCACTTTTTTCTCCTTCACGTAACGAACTACTGCCAATAGCTGACAACAGTTGGATACATCTGTTGATTTATCCACTTGTAGGCTAATCTTAACTGGACCAGCCTTGATGTCAACTACAACTTGTTCCAGGATGTCAACACTCATATCGATGATTCGGTTATGGATTACATCATTTGACAAAGACACTTGTTGGAGTTTCTTCTCAGCTTCCTTGCCGAGAACAATCTTTGCCATTTCAAGGGCACATGGCTTTATCAGTTCCTCACCAATTGTATGGGGTTTCTTTGATTTAGCAATCTGGTATGCAACTTCATAAGAAGCACGCAGTAAAGGTTTCTCTGTTGGTGAAAATCCATAAGTCGGCAATGTGCCAACCTGATCAAACCTAGCTCTTTTGACCCTTAACGTCACAATGTCATTTCCTGCATCCCTGCCACCATGTTTGTTCTTGAAATGTTCATCAAGCTTTGATGGCTTCAAGTTCGCATTGGAGAAGAGTGTGCTGCACAGGATACACTGTGGACGTTGTGTCCCATCCTTCTCTGTAATACAGGTGAAACCAAACTTGACATATTCGTCATTCCACTTTCGTTTCTTCGACATACTGCAGACAAATCTGGAAAAGAAACACATTCATGTGTAGGTGTTTTCTTTTTTTTTATGAATTATCTCTAAAATATGTGATGGAGAGACTGAAATACCTGGTTTAATCAGTAGATTTGTAGGCATGACAATACATTCTATGAAAATATTGTAACGGCTACACTGCTACAGTGATGATGTATGTTATGTAAACTACCCATCGCTCATTTAAATAAATGTGTAGAAAGCAAAATCTGAAATAATACATAACCAATCTTCCACCCTACTGTTATCCATCAGAAAAAAATATAACATTGAAACAGGGAGACCATAACTCACGTGTTGATGGCACGGATGGGTGGTGTGGACTGAGACGTGATGATAACCTCTCTCTCTCTCCGTGTTGCGCACGTGTCCTGTACGCGTCCCTTCCTCGTCTATCCAAATGACATACCCGTTTGTTTACCCTGTATTGGAATCTGATGCAACTTTACCACTTCATTAGGAAATCAGGTTTAGGTTTAACTTTATCTCGGAACACTGCTGAAGCAAAAATGTTTCTTCTTAGGAGAAATATAAAGCATACTCTTATGTAAAAATATAGATTTGCTTTAATTATTCATGGGCATCCTCGCACCCCTTGGGAATCATCTTCGCACCCCTGGTTAAGAACCCCTGCTTTAAAGTATGACCTATATTCGGTAAAAAGGGATAAATTAATTCTGTAGCTTTTGTAAGTCGTCTGATTTACTTCAGTTAATGATAAACTTTGCCGTTCTTAATGCTATCATTAAATGTATTTATAATGTTATTTTACGACCTAACATTAGACCTTTTTTTAAAAACGTTGATAAACGTTCCAGATGTTACTGTTCCAAATGCCTATTAAATCTACTTACATCAGTTTATATAGTAAAGTGGGTAGACACGCATTTTAAGGGCAGGCAAAAAGCTCTCTCTTTGTTTGGTTACTTGTTTGTCCGCCGCTTTCACTGCACAGGTTACATTTAAGTGAAGTTGCGCAAAATGTGTGTTAGTACAAGTGATATTTTTATCGTTAATATATATCACACGAATAAATTGTACACAGACTTCATATTTTTTGGTAATTTTGAGTTAACATTTAATTTAGAATATAGCATCACAGGCTCATTTAGTTATAGATCATATAACAATACGTCTACAAATACATCATATATTTAAACACACAAAATAAATTTATGCACAATTAGAATTTTATGTGTGATAAACAAACAGTAGGCCTAGCCTATAAAATAAAATTATGCAGTCTGTCATAAAATAGACTACGTAAAAAGAGTAAGGCTTAACTCATAATGTTTACTGTGTGCAATGAGATTAAAGTCAAGTCATTGTAACTGGTAGAGCGCTTCCATAAGGTGAAAGACGAACTGAATCTGGAAATTTAATTTTTGTTATTAACTTTAGAATAGAAAGGCCTATATAAATCAACTAATACATCATATATTTAACCTTACACATAAAGAAATGTATGCAGAATTAAAATATTATGTGTGAAAAGGCAAACAGTATGACTAGCCTATGTCTACCCTAAAATATAGTGCGTGAAAAAAATAAGGTTACACTGTAATACTTACTGTGTAAAAATAAGGTTACACTGTAATACTTACTGTGTAAAAATAAGGTTACACTGTAATACTTACTGTGTAAAAATAAGGTTACACTGTAATACTTACTGTGTAAAAATAAGGTTACACTGTAATACTTACTGTGTAAAATGAGATTAAAGTCAAATAACTGAATGTATTTTGTGCCACTTTATTTTCACTTGATAGTTCATTACCTGGAAGTGTGTTTTGTTTTATAATTATAAAATACAATATTGAATTTTATTTGTAATACATGACATCAATGTCATAATGCGAATGCTGTGATACGTTTATAAAAAATATATCAAATTTTACATTAAAACAAATTTAACATAATATTACTTATACATTTACGTTTGAAATTTTAGAATTTAAGGAGGAATGACGAGAGAATAAAAGGAATACAAGCAGGCTTATCCTATTCGCTGGAGCGGGTGGTACTCATGCAGGTGGTACTCATACAGGTGGGTACTCATACTTGTATTAGGTAAACTAAATATTTTCCATAAGGGCAGTGAATGGTAAACAACCAAAAAAAGATTGTTCATAAGAAAACCCTGATTTAAAACGGATTCTTAGTTTATTTTCAAGAATCAAACCAAGGTTATTGGGTTTTTTCATAAATTCATAAATATTTTATCTATCAAAATATGAACATGAAAAGACAGAGAATAGGTGTTTGTATTTTTTCTTCATAAACACGAGCAACGCTACCAATATAATTATAACAGAATGTGGGTTCCGCTCTTAAAGTCTTATAAATTCCAGCTTCCTATATTATGATATGGCTTTCTTACTAATAAAGGATCTAATCTATATATGTATTCAAGCTAGTAATTAAATTACATTATTTATCCAGTGTTGTAAAATAAACTACACATATGTGTGACACACACACATATATATATATACACACATACGTGTGTGTGTGAGTCTATGTGTTTTATTTTGTGGCTCTATCTCGTGACAACTTCAACGTTATTCTGTTAAAAATGATCTAATTGGAAATTATCCCTTTTTTATTATTATTTTTATTTATATGCTCTAAAAAGTAATTACGCTTATGCATTTAATTGAAGTGATGTATTTAGAACGTGAATTACGAACTGCATGTTTTAATGAAACATAACATTTATTTTTCTGAAAAATACGCCATATTTCAGCTTTTTAGAAATACACAGTTTAAATGTCAGGGATAAATTAACTTAGTACATTAACAAACTATTTTGAAGTCGTAAATGTGTATATAATTTTGTTCTCCTGGGGAGAAAGTAGTTGTTTATATCTTATCGACGTGATAATTTTCCTAATTATAAAGCAAAATTAAAAATAACTTTTTAATTCAAAACCTTATGATAACAGTCGTCGTATTTTACTTACAGATATGTTATTAAAATATTGATAATTTTGGTTAGGTTTTGTTTTTGGCTATCAGGTTTTCAGAATACGAGTAAACTTCGAAGACTTAAAGGTTCTGAAGCTAAAAAAATTGTTTGTTTGTATTTAAGCAAGAAGCTACACAAAGGGTATTTGTGCTTTGCTCACCACGGATTATAAGTCCGCAGACTTACCGCTGTGTTACTGGGGGCAGCTACAAAGTAAAAATATTTGTAATTTTAGTTGGATTTTCATTTTATCATTTAACCAAAATGGTTTAAAATATTTTTAAAGCTTTCGTTATCACTAGTGTTGAAATTCAGCTCTTTTGCTATTAAATCTGTATCAGCTAACATAAGATGGATTATTCTAAACGACTGACGAGAGGAGACGTTTGGTTCTGTGTCTTTTTCAACAAATTACCACAGAATCTCTTTGCTTCTGGACATTCCAACCGTTAACTAGAGTTTAAAAGTACGTAAAAAGAACTATAGGATATGATAGAAAACTACGATGTGTAATTGAATGAATAACATTAATATTAATAGAACGTTGTAATTGTCAACTAAGCAACTCATTTAAAAAGTGCATGGTATTTGAGACAAAAATAGCATAAGATAATTAATAGTAACCAATATTGATTTATTAATTTTTCTAATAGTAATAAATTACTGTTGAGTAGGGATAAGATAAACAAGTCTAGGAAAGGTTTGGCAAGCAGTACAGAGGGCGTGTCGGAGTAGAAAATCCCACAGAAGCAACAAACTAGGGGGCAGTGTGACAGTACGGAAATACAAGTGTAGGCCCAACATGGGCACACCCGATATTAATCATTGCTTCCCAAATCTCTATCGATACTTGATTTAAAAGGTGGTTCAACAATGTTAACATCATCACCATTGACCTGTGACAAAAATTTAAATGCGAGAGATGATGCCGCATTACGAGTTTGAACAGCCCATTTAAGAAAAGAAAAAAAATAGTGTTTTTTTCTAAGCTATAATTTCCCTTGCTATTCTTCTTTTAAACAAAGATTGCGTAACAAGTTCTGCATGACGAATGAAAAAATTAAACAGAAAAGTGTTTTACTTTTTTATAACGTAACTCTGAAATGTTTCAGAGCTATATAAGATTTAAATATTAATCAGCGCCATCTACATGTTTTCAAATTAGGGACAGAAATTTTATTTATAACTTTTGAAATGCTTAAAACTGTTGATTTTTGTGGTTTTGTAGCTCAAAACTACGTTAAGGTTATCTTTGCTTTGACTACAGCAGGAAATCACACCCCAGATGTTAACACTATTAGTCTGAAAACTTACAGCTGACCTACCAGAAAACAAAATGCTTGAAGAGTCTCTCGGTCATTTCTTTAAAACAGTGTTTCATGTCGGATATTCTCTGCCACATAAAATTGACAATTTACTTGAAATCTTGGTTTAGAATACAAAAGTTTTTAAAATGACATTGATTTTGTTTTCTTATGATACTATATGAGAAATCAGTCACAAATATAATTGAAAAAATAAATGAGCATTTTAAAGTTTCACGGCAGATTTAAATAATAATTATTAATTTACATTTTATGACCAAAAATATTCAAAAATAAAATTTGATTTGATATTTTATATCCCCTTTTTTAAATGTTTATAACTGCAAAGCCGTTTTGGTTCTTGTTTTTCAGTTTAAAGCTTAATGATTGTTTGTTTGTTTTTGAATTTCGCACAAAGCTACTCGAGGGCTATCTGTGCTTGCCGTCCCTAATTTAGCAGTGTAAGACTAGAGGGAAGGCAGCTAGTCATCACCACCCACCGCCAACTCTTGGGCTACTTTTTTACCAACGAATAGTGAGATTGACCGCATATTATAACGCCCCCTCGGCTGAAAGGGCGAGCATGTTTGGCGCGACGGGGATGCAAACCCGCGACACTCAGATTACGAGTCGCACGCTTTAACACGCTTGGCCATGCTGGGCCAAAGCTTAATGAAGGTTTATCAACGTTCTGTCTACATGAGGGATTGTAGGGTAGTAATTGTGTAAACTTACCGCTGGACCACAACTGCAACGATTACCGCTAAACGTGCTCCTCACTTTGGGCTGCTATTCGATTAGACAAGAGTAGCAAAGAGTTGGAGGTGGGCGTTATTGACTAATTGCCGTCCTCATAGTCTATCAGTTGAGAACCAGGATTGAATCTACAAAGAGCATCCTTTTGTAGGTTTGCGTGAAATTATGAAAACATACCTTAGTGTTACTTCTTTAAAAGGAAGTCTTCTGTGCACTTAAAACGCTTTTATTTATATTCTGACAATACATTTTTAGATCAGAGAGGCCCTCTTACGGATGAACTCTGAAACTATACCTTTTACATAAATGTCGCCTCAAAAAAAGACTTAGCGATTTTTTTCTTCTCAAAACTAGTTTTTAAATTCATACTTTCTACTATAATTATTATTCTACATTTAAGTTTTTAATCAAAATGTTTGAACAAGAAAATTAAAAATATTGCCTGAATATACAAACCTGTAAATAGATGTGAACGGAACAAACATTTCTTTAGAAACTGTCAACCCGTGATTTTTCACAAACTCACAATAATCATTTTCACCTACAGCGACCCGGTGTAGTATTTCAAACCAAGTTTTTATGTCATTTTCACTTACAGAACAAACTAGCTTCTGGTTCGGATTCAAAAGACGCTGCGTTCGAATACAAAGGCCAAGACAGTTAAATATTAGAACCGTGACAAATCCGTTTTCGTGATGTCGACAAAGTACGATATCACGACATTATTTTGACTGTATTTACCAAAACCCTATATTTCATGCCCTTACTTCAACAATGAAACAATCGACACCTTGTGTATATAGTTTTTCTGCTTTCTACAGCTTGTGTATCTTGTTAGGGCCACTGCCAGCCTTGATGTGAAATAATTGCCGCCATGTTTCTATTATGAAGACCTTTTCGTCTTCGACAACAGAAAAACAAAAAAGAAGTACGCAAATCATTGACTGGGTTTTACCTGAAGTCGTCACAAGATGTTGTACAGTTGGTTTTAGTCTTCGACAATGTCAAGTTCTACCAAATAAAAGGCCCGGCATGGCCAGGTGGGTTAAGTCATTCGACTCGTATTCTGAAGGTCGCGGGTTCAAATCCCCGTCGCACCAAACACGCTCGCCCTTTCAACCGTGGGGGCGTTATAATCTTACGGCCAATTCCACTATTCATTGGTAAAAGAGTAGCCCAAGAGTTGGCGGTGGGTGGTGATGACTAGCTGCCTTCCCTCTGGTCTAACACTGCTAAATTAAAAACGGCTAGCGCAGATAGCCCTCGATTAGCTTTGCGCAAAATTTCAAAACAAACAAAACCAAATAAAAACTTTCAGTAGAAAAGTAATCGTGATTATGCGAAATTTTCGGTCTCTGTGGAGAAGCTTTATCTAAGAATTTCTCTCTTGGAGGGTGTGACAAAATAATGAGAGTGCAAAAGAGAAATCTGTTTTACTGAGATTGTTGTGACCAGGTGGTTGTCGCTGGGCGGTGTTTAGCGATCGGGAGAAACAGACGATTTTCTATTGATGCACGTAGGTTATAACTTATCAATGTAATTAATTAACTTGGTAACAAATTACGAAGTTCGATAGATCTGGTGTACTTTATACCTGTACATGTCACGGTGGGCGTGGCTTCAGAATCGGTTTCAAACAAAATAAAAAGTAGATGATGAAGTCGCTATTTGAAGTAAAAATCAACGTAGTAATGGAATCCGGAAAAGTCTCGCTTCATTTCGTTTGTTTCTAGTCTGTTTATACGCATCAAAATAAGTTAAATTTACCGTAAACCGTGAAAAATATATTCGTCTTGGAGACGATTATTCGTGAAAAAACTTGATTTGCTAACGGCAGAATACTGGCAAACATAACTTGATAACGATTTAATAGCTAACAAACATAGTTTGTTAACGATAGAATACTGACAAATATAACTAACTAATGGTAGAATAGTGGCAAATATAGTTTACTAACGGCAGAATACTAATTAACATAGCTTGTTGTCAAATACATACTCATGTTATACGTAGAGGGTGAAAGCTGTTATTTCACGACGTCTTACTTCCTGGTCAACAAGAATTACACTATTAGTTCATATTTTTCTTGCTATCGTCTCTCTCTCTCTTTTTTTTATCTTAAGTATAGATATCGTAAGTCGGTCCCATGCGTGACGTTGGACAGTCGTGAGGGTCAAATATAAAGCTTTATTAAGTTGTTACTACACGACAAACAGCTTGTAACTTGAAATTGTTGTTCGAGTCTAAGAAAACTGCCAAATTTATCGAAACTAACGCCTACGCCTCAGGAAAAGCAAGCATAGTAGCTAAGCCTATAACTAGTTTAACTTGGTATTACCACAAAACAAAGACTTGTAGCTCATAGGAAACGCCATAATTTATTAATTCATATAATTTCTAATTAAGTAGTTTAGTTCAGTGGCCCGGAGTGATTTAACCGTAATAAAAAAAAAATGTTTTCCACGTTGTCTCCAAAGCTTATAACTCTAAAGTTCGAAATTAGATCTACGCATCCGACACAACAGGGAAAAGAAAGTCCATTGCATAACTTTGCCATAAGCAATAGAGCATGACAAAAATTAAACAAGGCATTATAGTAAGGCATATGAAAATGTGTTTCTTACTGAATTGTATGAATACACACGTTTTAGTATTGTCTCATTATACAAACATAAATATATATGTAACAATGGTGCTTTTTGAAAGGAAATTATGTTTCATCCAATTCACTTTTCTTCAAAAGTAGGAAAAACGTGCAACTGTTTTGTTAATAGTTGACTGAAACCAGCGTGGCCCAAATAGTTAACGAACTAGGCTATGGATCTAAGGTTCTACGTTTTAAGGCCTGTTGACCGAGGAAAGCGCTCCGCATTTTTCGGATGCGTTATAAGAGTGATGGTCAAACTTCTTCTATTAGACTACGGTAGCCCAAGTATTGGCGTGTGTTTCATTGAATACCTGTTTTATTTTTAGTCCATCAGTTCAAAATTAAGGACAGCTATGCGCAGGTAGTTCTTGCGTAACTTTGCAAGAAGTTCCGAAACGAAAAAAAAATTCTAAGAAATAAAGAACAAATAAAAGGAAAAAACAACAACAATATGTCAACCACATTATATCTGCTATATCCACTGCTGGCGAGGCCTTTCTCGTAATACCAGGCCTCGTTAGACCGACTTGGATACAATAGATATAGTACTAGTTGAGACTCTATTGATATCATAGAACTACAACAAGTGTTATAATGTGAATCAGTTTCGGTTGGTGATATTTGTAATTTTGTATCAGCTATTTTTGTTTTTTTTATAAATCAGAATTAGGAGGAAGAATTAATAACTTCACGTGGTCCCGTGATCAAGCGTCAACTTCACGCTTGTATCTGTAGACAACGTTATTAAGGTTTCTGGTTTCTTCTAGTTTCAGATAAGCAAAAGCACCAGATTAAGTCTTCTTCCAACTATTACTATTATCTTGATATTACTGACTTAAGTTTAACAACCGATAATACTACGTAGGATGTTTTAAAACATATCAAACTCGTGTTTTACTTCATATAGCTACTAAAACCTATACGAAACCGAAGAAAAAAGACATATGAGGACTAGGGCAGTAAAACGAGCAAGCAGTTGGCTTCTTTATGAATAGCTTGGAGCATGCAATTGCTATTTACACCTGCACTTTCCTCGCCTAACATACTGGTTTCCTATTTTAAAATGAGGGAAATTGTGGACCCTTTAAAGATTCTTTTTCTATGTGGTTTTTCGCTATAAAAAACCTTATGAAATTTATTCTGATACATACAAGTTGAAAAAGTATTAAATGCTTATCATCCTTATAAGACCTCGAACCTCGAAATTTGAGGAGTGAAATAATTCTGAGAAAAATTATATATATACAAGCCCAAACATAACCACAAAACAGTGATGGATATGTATATATATATCAGTATATTATATGTTGCACAAGAAGTACAAACGTAATAGTCGCAACTTTACTGGTTGCCCAAAACACGTAAATGTATAACTCTCTGTGAATAGATTACTGTAATAATAAAGTCTGAGAACTATCAAGAATAACCAGTGTCTTGACTTCCGATATAAATTTTGTAAGGAAATGGAATTCAGGTGTTTTAAAACCCACCATGTCCACCATGTTCCATACGTTACTATCATCCAGTGGTCACGGCCAACTGGGGGTATGGCTGTCGCCATCTTTAGTTCACATGGCAATCGTATTCCTTAGTTCACAGATATTAGACAGGTATTGTAGCGCAGATGGGAAAAAGATCTACTTAGATCTTAGAGGACATCACCAGTATCGTATTGTATGAGAACATCCAGCCAATCACCCTGGAGACTTTTAAAATTATACACTTTGTTTGAAAACCAGGCTCTGAAAACTGATACTGGCCAATTTTATCTGAGTAGTCATTTGGCTTGAACCAAAGGTAAAAGACTATTGCACGTAGCCCTTTCTAATTTAGAAGTGAAAGACTAGAGGGAAGACAAGTAAATAACACTACATACCAACAACTTTTGGGCTACTCTTTACCAATGAAAAGTATGGTTGACCTTCACATTATAAATCGCACACGGCCGAAAAAGCAAACATGGGATTCGAACTTACGACCTGCAAATTATGAATCGAGTGCCCTAACCACCAGACTATGCCATCTCTTCTGGAAGGAAGGCAGCTACTTATCAGCATCCACTGCCTATCCCTTAGCTACACTTATCTGACTAAATGGGATAAAAACATTACACCGAGAAATTAGCTCGTTTAATTATAAAACGCACATGTATAAAATTTATATTTATTACAAAAAGTTTCAATCTATTGTAAACGTTTGCAACTTCGAAACATTTGAAAAAAAATGTATTTTAAGTGTTTGATCAATAAATGGAATTACTCCTACGACAAACACACACACAAACGTTGAATGAACTATGAGATTGTAACAGTTTTGTTGAAATGTTACATCTGTTTTTAAAGCAGGTAAGGTCAAAGGTTAATTTTCCGAACAACTGACCCAACGTCCTACAGTTCGAGATACAATATCGATGAGCACGCTACGCATTTTCAACTACGAGCACGTTATAAAAGTGGCAGTCAATCGCCTTATTTGGTTCAAAGAGCTAAACACAGCTATTTTAGCGGTGGATGCTATGAGCCTTTATCTTTCGGTCGGTAAGAGGCGGTTATATCTGAATCCTCGACGTCTCTGATCTGACCGTTTATTCCATGTTCAAGTCGAAATTTCTTTTACCAAATATGGTAATACTGATCAAACCATGGGTGAATATAACTAGGATAGTGTGGGGAGGGTTCAGTTTTGTTAGATTATTTCAGCTAGATATATTCTGTCAAAATTTGTTTCACCTCATAATTATTGAAACTGGTAAGGTTTTTTGAATTAAAGAAAACGCAAAATTTAGTAAAACAAATAGGTACAAAGTTGTAATAAAAGGAAAAGGCCTCTTAATTAATATTTGAAAAACTAGGCTACTGTAAACTATGCTAAAATAATCTTTCTTACTCTGTTGTTGTTTAGCATTAAGTACAAAGCTCTGCCGACCATGGATATCGAAAGCCAGTTTTTAGCGGCCTAAGTCCGCAGACATACCACTCTATGAATGGCCCACGCAGTATTTCAATATCTAGTGTGGTACTTCACTTCCTTATATTAATGGCCCACAATGTATTTTAATATCTACTGGGTACTTCACTTCCTTATATTAATGACCCACGCAGTGTTTTAGTATTTAGCGTGGTGGATCACCTCAATATGTTAGTAACCCACGTTGTATTTTAATATCTAGTGTGGTACTTCACTTCCATATGTTAATGGCCCACCATGTATTTTAGTATCTAGTACTGGTACTTTGCCTCCATAAATAAATAATTCATCATGTATTTTAATTCCGAATTATTGGATCTTTTCTTTTAGAAATTAATAGCTTACCCTATAATCAAGTATCTACAGACCTTCTACACCAGGTTCATCGAAACATAGGAAACATTGGAGGGCGCAGTCGTAAATGAATAAAACTGTCTGTCAACGCCTTAAATCAATATTACTTAGCAATTTCACACAATAACAAATACTGTACTGTACCTACAATAACATATGAAATACAAATTAAATTGTTTGCTGCATACTAAAAAAATCACGAGTAATAAACATGGTAAAGATATTCCGGTTCATAGTTCTTGTTATAGGAACAACGTAATGTTTAGAATTTGTCAAAATACTGCAGTCTCCTTTTATTTTGGTTAAAAAAGTCAACCGACTGTACAGAAAAACACTAAAGAACAACCTGTTGTCTATAAAATATTGGGCGGTCCAATGATATTCGAGCAATAATAGTAATCAGTGACAACATATAAAGCAGGAGAGAAACTAACAAAATATTTTCTCAGTCTGGTTTTATGTTTATACGGTTTACCCTCTCCCGGTCCAACCATTCACTAGGGGTCGCCTGAACATCATACGAATATTCTAAAACTGTTCAATTTCACGTTGTTTTAATTTCTTTTTAAGCCAGTGGTCTTTATAAAATTATTTTAACCGTTTACCAGTTACCCCACTGGTTTATATGTATATATTTACTTTTCCTATTGTACTGCTTTTATACAGTTTGTATCTTTTAATATCTTTTTTTACTTAGATTTTATCTCTCTTGCATGTAGGCTGAGATAGTCTTAGTCGCCTTAAGTCATTAACCCCCCCCCTTCTAAAAAAAAAAACAAAATGCACTACATTCTGTAAGTAGGGCGACCGCAGAAATGAACAAAGGCGGTTTATGCCAATTTGTTTGTCCGTAACAAATATTTTTGAATTTCTTGGCCTCTAATATATTATCTTGGAATTTTAAGAGGTTCTTGTGTATGCCTCACACGGATTCTGAGACCTTTACTTTATTCCTTTTCTCATGTTACGACTTCGATATCCATTTTAAGTTTTCCCTTGCTACTGTTGGCATATAACGTACTCGCACGCCGTCCTAGTGAGATCAACGAAATAAACGCCGCCCCCAGGAAGGGTGCCTTGGCTAATTTCATATACTGTGTTGTTTCGCATTTTTCACGCCTGTTATTATTTAACCTTAACCATTGGTAAGCGATAAATTGTGACATAATGTGTTGTTTTACTTTAGAGAGTCCCCCGATGAAACAGCGATAAGTCTGCGGATTTACAACATTAGAATTAGGGGTTCGATTTCCCAAGTTAGACACAGCAGACATCTTAATATGGTTTTGCTATAAGACACACACATACACTATTTTAGTGAAAAGCTGCACAATGTATTGTCCACGACGGAGTTCGAACCTGGATTATAAGCTTGTTATCAAGTACTCGGTTTTCAGGCCAAACTAAATAAAGTACAAATCTATATGAATACTAAATATATGATGTAGTAAAACTATGTTGAAGTGTTTTCTGAAATGTCTTGATAGATTCCTTATCTGTTGTGTGGTGAGACGTAACTCAAAAGCTAGCATGTCAGACTTTGAATCTGAGTATTTACGAATTGCATCCTATTACTGTCAAATCGCACCACGCCATTTCGAAGTCATGGGTACGCTATAAGAGTGAAAGTCAAATCCTATTATTCAGCTAGAGAATAGTAGCCCAAGAGTTGTCTGTGTGCGCTAATGACTAGCTGCTTTACTTCTAATCTGTCAGTTCAAAATTAGAAACGACTATGCGCAGATGCCGATAGCTTCGTGTAGCCTTGCACGAATATCCAAAAATCAACAACTTGCAACATCAACATACGTGTTGTTCAGTATTTTACATTGTACCAAACTCCCCATTTACTGCTATCGGATACTTACACAGTAAACAAAGATTTTTTTTACATGTAAAATGGTCCAGACGCTCGGTAACTTGATAATTACTTGCTTTTTCAAACGTTACACGACTTGGAGCTTAAACTTATCTGCACGCTAACCCTTAACAGATTTGTTATACTATGTTGATTTACTGATCTTTAATCGTCATGTGTCAACTGCGTTCTAAACATTCAAACTTCGTAGCTGTAGAAATCAGGATTTGATAAATGAACAGTGGACAGGTGACCAGTCTTTTTCCGATAAGTCTCAAGCAAGAACAACAAAGATGGATTAAATGTCAACTTTATCTTGGTGCACGAAGAGGTCCTCCACCTCCTCCTCTGTCGTGCTCGTCACGAGGAAAGGCGTTGTTAGGGCGAAGAGCTGGTAGCCGAGAACGGAGAAAAAGTGACGTATGCATGCATAATGTGAATGACATTTAGCACAATTCCTAAAGTACCCCCCCAAAAAAACACATTACCTTTATGTAGTAGATACTAAACAATATAATATTTTTATACTAGCAGTATTGATATCATATGCATATGTTAACGTCAAGAATGGTGTTAGTTCACTGCTATTTGGATTATTTAATTGCGTGATGTTAGATAGGTAAACAGCTTTATGGATGGATAAATTCGAGCTAAAAAAACACGTAAATACCAACCACAGAATCTTAGGGCAGATTTTATACGGATGATCTTTTATTTGTTGTTAATCTTAAAACGGCTTTACTTATTACTTTTTTTAAAAATTTCATAAAATTTTCAAACTCATGAAAATGTGTGATTCGATATTAGAGCTTTGTTTGTTCTTTGAATTTCGAGCAAAGCCACACGAGGGCTATCTGCATTAGCCGTCCCTAATTTATCAGTGCAAGAGAGAGGGAAGGCGGCTAGTCATCACCACCCACCGCCTACCCTTGGGATTTTCTTTTACTAACAAATAGTGGGATTGACCGCCACATTCTAACTCGCCAAACGGACATGTTTGGTGTAACGGAGATTCGAACTCGTGATCCTCAGATTACGAGTCAAGTGTCCTAACCACTCGGCCATGCCAGGATCTGACACTAGATAAAGAAAATGAAAGGGAGATACAAGCTATTCACTCAAGATTGTCACGCTATATTCATTTATATATTTCTCTGTCACATGTCCCAAAACTCCTCTTTTTAAAGGCGTTTAGAATTTTTAGGTCCAACGTTACCACAATAACGTGAGTAATTTCTCTACCTTGTGATTTGTCATTTAGTACAACGTGTCTGTAATCTTAAAAAGACCGAAATGTGCACAGAATTTGCCTTGGTTTTGAAATACAGCTTTATTAGTTTTCAATGTGGCACAGTTTGCAGCGAAAATTTCTTAACACCGAAATTAGCAATTTTTTTCAACAACATTCACTACCTGGGAGGTCCTTACAATGCATAGTTTTGAGTTGTTATGTTGTTTGTTGCTTTATTTACTTGTTGGATTTTATTTGTTTCTTTGTAGTTAAGTACAAAGCTACGTAAGGGCTATCAATGCCGTGCCCGTCTTAAATGTCGAAGCTCGTTTTTAGCGTTATATATTTGCAGACTTACCACTGTGCCATTGAAGGAGTTCTTGTTATAGTACTCAAAGTAAAGAGATGCACATCTCTTCCCCTCACCAAAAAAATAGTGAAATCACTTATTTTATACATACGAAACACACAGGAACCATACAGTAAATAGCAAGGTTAACTTCAATGTTGATGGGATATTGTTTAATCAAAAAAGGCATAGGCCTAATTTGGCTAAATAAAACGGTGAGTTCATGAACCCTCATGAATATTTTAATGTTAATTAGTAATTATTAAACGGTTCACTGAAGAAGAATTAAGTTGTATATCTTATATTGCGTAAAAGAAACTATATGATATGATTTTAAACCTGTTATTACAGTAAAATATTTACTTTATTTGAGAAATCTACCTGATTAATTTCTGTGAGTAAAAAATATTCAGTTTTCTTCCTTTGAAAAAGGAAATAAAAAAACATAAAAAATAACAAAAACAATGGGGCCCAGCATGGCCAAGTGTGTTAAGGCGTTCGACTCGTAATTCGAGGGTCGCGGATTCGAATCGCGGTCGCACCAAACATGCTCGCCCTCCCAGCCGCGGGGGCGTTATAATGTGACGGAATAGTGGATTCGTTGGTAAAAGAGTAGCCCAAGAGCTGGCGGTAAGTGGTGATGACTAGCTGCCTTCCCTCTAGTGTTACACTGCTAAATTAGGGACTGCTAGCGCAGATAGCCCTGGAGTAGCTTTGCGCGAAATTAAAAAAAAAAGACAGTGTAAACGCGCCACCTGTATTATGTAAGTTGAAGTAACATTGCAAAGTCGCATGTATTATGTTTACTCATCAGGTTGGTCGTTTTAATGTTACTTATTTCTGTCATCAACTTTATTTCCAATTTATAACAGCCTATATACATTAACTATATAAATGCCATACTTTATCAAATTTCTGATTTTTTTTATTTTCTACTGTCGTTTGTTTTGCACTTCAAAGAAACTGATTACATCTTAAAATGTTGTCGTATCACATCATATTTCATAAGTTATGGTTATAAGTATGTGAATTAACCGTCGATTAAAACAAATGGATTTTATATGTGTTATGTAACTGTTGAAACAAGAGGATTTTCTAACCATGTTCTGTAGCTACTTTTATGTTTGTGAAACAAGTGGGTTACATCGACATGCTCAGTAGCTTGTTTGTTTGTTTGTTTTGGAATTTCGCACAAAGCTACTCGAGGGCTATCTGTGCTAGCCGTCCCTAATTTAGCAGTGTAAGGCTAGAGGGAAGGCAGCTAGTCATCACTACCCACCGCCAAGTCTTGGGCTACTCTTTTACCAAGGAATAGTGGGATTGACCGTCACATTATAACGCCCCCACGGCTGAGAGAGCGAGCATGTTTGGCGCGACTCGGGCGCGAACCCGCGACCCTCAGATTACGAAGCGCACGCCTTAACGCGCTAGGCCATGCCAGGCCCTTGCTCAGTAGCAACTATATAGTTTTAAGCCAAATGTTTCTATAAATAATTTCATAATTTTGAAATAAACGGGCTTTTTGACCGTGTTCTGTGGCTATTTATATGTTTTTGAAACAAATGGGTCATATAACCATGCTCTTTAACCTTTTCTTAATTTCGAAACAAGCGAATTTCCTAGCTATGCTCTTTCAATAATTTCAGTTTCATGTCTCGAAACTACCTTTAAAGTCATTTCCAAATAATTAGCACAAACGCCACCAAGTCTCTCTTGTTAAAAGACAGTAATAGATAACAACTGTGTTTATTGCAAGTCAACTCGTCTCGTGCCACAATCTGTTGTAAAACGTTTATTAAGGTTACGTGCAAGATAAACATAAGTCACTAAAGAACAGTTTTAAATCAGAATGTACTGCTGGGGAGTTAGTTCTGAATGCTCTGCTTTTAGAATTCATGTGATTTGAAAAGGAACTCTTAACAATAAAGGCGGCTGGTTGCCACTCCATACACCATCACAACTTCTACCATTCCTTCCCTCTCGCAGATGGTGGTCGACCACTGAATCTGATGATGTTAATTACTGTACTAGATACCCATCCAGGTCAAGCAAAAGCGTCTGGTAAGGGCTGGGTTTACTTCACGGTTTGATTCTCATTTCCCGTGGATGTTTGAAACTGGTTCCCCACAGGAGACACCGTAAACCAGGAGGTCGCATTGGGAAGACCTCATTTCACCACCCTACGTGGAATCTTGTGTCTTCCACTCCCTCTTCTTAACCATCTGGAGACTTAGGTCTAAAGAGGTGTATACCCTAAAGTATAGACATGGTTGTATTGAAGAAGCATACACCCAACAGTATCCCGGACAAACAGTACACGTGCGAACGTAATGGCATGATAACTTATATTCTAACAACATACACCAGGTGTCACTGCTATGTATCATTTTAAGATGTTTGTTGATATACTCCTTTACAGAAACTCTGCCCTGCTTAACAAGTGTACACGTGCTTGGCTACTACTTTTAACATTGCGTATACGCGGAATATCTCAAAACTAATTTCACCTAAGTTAAGCATACCAACTTTATAAATATCATTTATTAACGTAATTTTACTGTTAGACCTTTTAACGTTAGCTTAAATAATTTCTGATTTATAAGATCGCATTACCAGAGAGGATTTTTAATTTTGGTGTTTATGTTGTGATAAGAAAAAAATGTAGAATCAAGTATGTAATAGAAGAAAACTAAACAAGCATAGAAGTGTGCTTGCAGACCAAGGGCTAAACTTTCCCACTTCTATATCTGTATACATCGCTCATAATTAGAAAAAAACAAAACTTTAGAAGACTTATAGTGCTAAAATTCGGAAGTTGATCCCTGATGTTGGTACAGTGCAAATAATCCATTGTGCAGCTTTGCGTTTGAATAAATAAAAAACTGGGAACATGGCCGACTGTTTTAACCATTTTTATCAAAACGATAACGCCAGACTGTTTAGTCACTATAATTTTGTAAGAAAACAAAAGAAAGCATCTATACTGTAACTATGGCGGTCGATGGTTTATTAAAATTCCTCTCAGCTGTTATTTCTAAATTCAACACCAAGTCCCAGACCCCACAGCTTTATTTTCATTGTAAAAGAAAAATTTGTTTGTTTTTGCTTTGAATTTCGCGCAACGCTACATGAGGGCTATCTGCGCTAGCCGTCCATACTTTAGCAGTGTAAGACCAGATGGAAAGCAGCAAGTCATCACCACCCACCACCCACCACCAACTCTTTTATCAACGTATAGTGGGATTGATAGTAACTTTATAACGCCTCCACGGCTGAAAGGACGAGTAGGTTTGGTGTGACGGGGATTCGAATCCGCGACTCTCAGCTTACGAGTCAAGTGCCTTAACAACTTGACCATGCCAGGGCCCAAAAGTTATTTTTATTCAACTCCAAACTATCAAAAAATATTTTCTTTCATGATTCAAGGAAGAGATTTTGATAGATTTTTGGGAGGTTGGGGAATTCTAGGTGTAATTAAATGGGAGATGAGTTAACCGAAGCTATACCATCCAATGTTTTGTTTGGAATAGCAAGAGATAGGTTAGTCCAAGATATACCATCCCATGTTTCTCTTGGTTTTGAATTTCGCGCAACGTTACACAAGGGCTATCTGAGCTAGCCGTTCATACTTTAGCAGTGTAAGACTAGAGAGAAAGCAGCTAGTCATCACCATCCACCTCCAACTCTTGGGCTACTCTTTTACCAACGAATAGTGGAATTGACCGTCACATTATAGTGCCCCCACAGCTGAAAGGGCGAGCATGTGTGGTACGATGGGGATTCGAACTTACGCCCCTCAGATACCGAGTCGAACGCCTTAACCCACCTGGCTATGCCGGGCCGTTTATCTTGGAATTGTAGGTGTAAGTAAATGGGAGATAAGCTAGTTCAAGCTCTGACATCTTTCTTCTGGATTCCTAAATGAACGTATCTGATTTCCAAACATTTAAAATAATTTTTTAGAGCCAGGAATTTTTGTTTGTTTATTTGTTTCTTATTTAAGGATGGCTGTATCTGAACCCCAAGAATTTCTATATGGCGTAACTTCTTTAACTATCATGTACATAAGAATGAAAATTTCAATGTTGTCAACTACTTTTTTCTACTGTATTATTCAACATACAGTGACTGTTTACATATTCTCAACACGAAGAATCCACCAAAATAATTGACATCTAAATGGATTATTAATTTCTGGTAAAGGTTACAATGAAAATGCTTAACTCTATATCATCACACTGCTTTAATTTAAGTTTTTTTTTTTAAACCTATACTATTAACAAATAAGCAAATACTTAGAGATCAAGTGTTTGTGTATAATTCATTTTGTTTCATACGGAATGTAACTTTGTTCCTCAATGAATCCGAAGAGCAAAGGGTGTTAGAATTGTTGTCATTAAATTCGTTCGCAGCAAGTTGGGCGACACTGCTCTTATTGTTTGATTAAATAGTTATTTAATGTAATAAAAATCGAGTAGCTACAAAAGTTTAAACAAAAAATATTCTTTGGTTTTATAAGATTCATAGGCTAAATCACTTTTTATACTGCACTCGAATACTCAATAAATAATATATATGACTTTCTGCATCTAATTCTGTTTTATATACAAGAATATTGAAAGCTTAAATAATCTAGAAATGTTTTAAAATGTTCAATATTACGGTAAACGTGTACAAAAATTGTAGTTCGATTCCTGAAACAACCACTATAGCGATGTAGGTTTGCACTTAGAAAGAAAAAAACAAAACAGCAAGTATTCCATGGGCACGTGAGAGCATAAAACACTAATGGTAGCATTGAGCTGACACTAACTGTGACCCTATTGCAGTGTCCTTTATTTGTACGTCATAGAGTTGACTGTTGTAGCTAGAAATGTGTCCTATGGAATACACACCAACTTTATGTCTGTGAAACTTTCTTACACTTTCACAGTATTGAAACTGTTAGAAAATTTATAACTCATTGAAAACTATTTCATTCTTGGGCGACATATAGGGTATTTCAAAGGGGTTTGTCCCTCTTCTGAGCAGAGTAATAAATTAACGTCCTCTGTTTAAGCAACAACACTTCTTCACGTGAATTCTTAAACCTAAAAAAGTGCCTTTTTCCTCTATAGAAACACGGGAAACAATAGTGTTTTTTTGGGGTTTCTTAACAGATTGTTCTGATAATATAAATTTTACTTATGATCTCTGTAAGATTCTACAGTAATAAAAGGATTCATTACAAATGGAATGAGTTTGAAAGGCAACATGGTTGTTTCGACCACACTGTTAATGTTTTACATGTATATTATATCCGATAATTATCAAGTTAGTCGGACTGCTAATAACCCTATGCAAGACAGTAATAAGTAACATAATCTCCAGAGAGGTGCGTATATGTAATTATTATTATGCATCTTATGGGATCAGAGAGTATCCACCAATTGTATGCCATTCCTGGAAAGTCCAGAACCCTCACACAAGGTACTGTAATTTGTTCCTTTAGCTCCTATTTCGTGATTGGTCCAGCCTTCTTTTTCCCTTTATGTAATTTAGCGTGACTAAAAAAAAAATTCCATGTGACCTGAGCGTGGGAGCAGTAGTTTAATGGACACAAACAACGAGCTGGTTGAGTGAGCAATTTGTACTCGTGGCTCAACTTTATGTCGAATGATGTAATTGGTTTACAATAATACTTTTATAAAAGTTGGTCGTTTAACCTTGTTGACTTGTGCAAAATAAGTTTTAACTTGAAACCTTTTATTCCACTGGTCTCGCCACCTGCAAAGCAAATATACTCTACATGTGTAAGGGTGATTATTTATAAGGTAGACAGCTACCACATGTGAAAGTGGTTATTTAAAGAGCATGTAACCATCTCCTGTATGAGTAATTATATAAAGGGTGTTGAATCATCTCTTGTAAAGGTAATTATTTAAGGATATAGAACCAATACCTGTAGAAGTAATTATTTAAAATGTATCAAACCAACACATGTACAAGTAATTATTTGTAGGGTATAGAACTAACACTTGTAGAGGTAATTGTTTAGAGGGTATAGAACTAACACTTGTAGAGGTAATTGTTTAGAGGGTATAGAACCTTTCTATAGAGGTAATTATTCAAGGGGTATAGGTGTATAAGGGTAATTACTTAAATCCTACATAACCATCATTCCTAGGAATAATTACTTGAATATTACATAACCATCACCTCTGAGAATAATTATTTAAAGGGTATGGTACCAACATAATTATTTGAAGAATATATAACTAATTCCTGTAGGAGTAATTGTAGAATAAACACTTTGAGAGGTAATTATTTAAATAGTAAATAACCATCACCTACGCACTACCTTAAAGCAAAATACACATTTCCAGTCATAAGTGGAACTTTGTTTATTTAAAAAAAAAATGATACGTCTTATTAATATCACGAGGTTACTGATGAAAACTAGCACATTAAGATTAACATGGTAAAACGAATTCATCATAATATTCAGTCGAAACAGGTTAGGACCTACTTGATCATCTGTCAAATCATCCTTCGATTCGTCAGTTTATCCGTCGATGAGCCAAAATTCTCAAGTAAATCCTGATTTGAAGAAAACGATTAAATTCAAACTATTTAAGTCTATTGGGTTTCGTTGAGTTTTATTCTATTCATTCTTCGTGTAAAACAAAATTACATTCGAACAGGTAAATTCATTAAGAATAATTTACTTTTGTCCTAAACAAATGGCGTTTGTCGTCAATAGTAGCAACAGCGACAAAGTCTCAGCATAGTTACAATATGAAAATATTTTTAATTTAACCCAAAAACTTACAACAAACAACTTATATAGCGGACTGAGATGGCTTTTATATTGTACACATGCGATTGTCTTTATTTTTGGAACTGAATAAGGCTCTTAAATCGTATCAAATATTTAACTGAATATTCGTGTGTTTTAGTATTTTTACACCAGCTGTCCACAATTATGAGTTGATAGACCAGAGGAAAAGCAAATAGTCACCACTGCCAAATCTTGGGATACTTTTCTCTGAGCAAACAGTAGAATTTGACTGCCATACTTAGAGTGCGCTAAGTTTTAATGCAATGGGAGGCGAACCATGAAATCTTAAATTGCCACTCCATGCACACAAGTCACGCCAAACTTATTTCATCCATCTTATTGGAGTGTTATTTCTTCCGTTTCCCGTACTGGATAAATTATATTTTGATTTGTGAAAAAAACAAAACATTTTGTCTTCCAGGAAATCAACAGTACATTTACGTTTCCCAGATCAGAGGTTTGATTCTCATGATGGGTAAAGTGCATATAGAACATCGTGTAGTTTTGCGCTGAACTCAAAACATTAGTAAAAAACTCTAATTATTTAACTTCCTCTAATTAATCAATTTATATTCATTTTGTCTTTTTAATCCAGAGTTAAAGTCGTTTATATCTGCAAGAGTAATTGGATAGGAAACTCTTGTTGGCCCAACATAGCCAGGTGCTTAAGGCACTCGACTCGTAATTCGAGGGCCGCGGGTTCAAATTCCCGTCACACCAAACATGCTCGCCCTTTCACCACGGGAGGGCGTTATAATGTTACAGTCAATCCCACTATTCGTTGGTAAAAGAGTAGCCAAAAGTTGGCGCTGGGTGGTGATGATCAGCTGCTTTTTCTCTAGTCTTACCCTGCTAAATTAGGGACGATAAGCTCAGATAGCCCTCGTGCAGCTTTGCGCCAAATTCAAAACAAACCAAACCAAACCTACTCTTGCTTCTAAGTTTACGACTTAAAGATCGCTTTACTTCACATCAACAACCTTATATTGGTAAAAGATTTGTTTGTTTGCAGTTAAGTACAAAGCCACACCATAGGCAATCTGTGCGCTGTCCACCACGGGTATCGAAACTCGGTTTCTATCATTGTAAGTCCACAGACATACCTTGCAGAAGAACTATTTTTACACCAGCTGTGTAAAAATATATCTTAATATATCTTAACTAATGCTTTTAAATTTGATGCCTTTTATATGCCTTTATAATGTTAAGTATTGTAATACTGGAGACCGTTTTACATCAATGGTCCCAAATTCGTGCTTTCTTAAAGGTGAATTTTACAGAAAAAAGAAAACTTTGCAGTCAAAAGAACTACTCATACTGATTAATTTTGCAGGTTCACATTTTTTATAAAAAATATGAGCTAATAAATGAAACATGGTGCAGAAAGAGCCCTTTCCGAGCGGCAATTCGAACGTTTTAGTTTTTACGTTTTCCGCTAGGAAGAGTACTGTGACCTAATAGTTGCCATACAAACCGCCAACGCCAGCGCGTTGAATGTAAATGAACATGGCCAGTGCATACGGAGAAACAGAGGCGGAGTCTGTTTTGACTTTGTGTTCTGAACAGTGTCGAGTAGCACTATATCAATTCGAACCTACTCTGAACGAACCTAGAACAGTTACTTTTGACACAGATCTGATAAGTTCTAGTGATGAGGATAGTTCCACGAGTGAGAGTAGCGGAACTGTGAGTGATACTGATAGCATAGCGCCCAGGCCGGTTGCAAGTCGGTAAGCCTAAGTCATGACAACAAATATGGTCTGTATTATTTCACGTGCAATTTTAAGCATCTCGAAATCTGTCTGGTGTTTATAAATTATTGGTATCACAGACTGGGCTTTATTTGTTTATACTTTGCCGACTATGGTAACTAATACTCGGCCCTTCCACAACCATTGTACCGGGTATTTATGACTCGTAACAAAATGAATTTCAATTATACGCCATAATTCTGGCTATAAAATCAAACTGAATAGTTAATTTATCTTGAAATGTTCAATTTGAAAAATGGAATTCTTCAAACTTTTCCATTTTTAAAATGATACAAAAACATCTACAGAATGATCTACCAGCTTTTAAACTTGGAATATACTCTATTTGATATAGATTTGTCACTGTCTAGACTAGGAAATCAAGGTTTCACTGACTTTCAGGTGCCACAAATGCAAAACACGCTCATGAATGTGAAATATGTATGTCTAGTTACATTCTTCAAAAACTTGTACTTTTTAAATTATTATATTATACAAGTTATTGTTTATCGCTTTATATTGCACACATAACTTTTAGTTTGTTCTTTTCGTGATGGCAAGGGATGGCTTCAGAGGGGTGGAACCTGTACGCTGTAAGCTGAGATCAGTCCTCAGCTCTACACGAGGAAAGATGGTGGGAACGATCCTGTCTTCTGCCGATGGTTTTTTTCAGTCTCAACCTGCCTGGTTTGAAACCCACGGAATCCAAAACAGTGGGATCCGACACAAAACATGAGCGTTCAAAGTGATCTTGACAAAGCTTTGCATGGTGTGAAGGAGTCCAGTTCTTCCTATTGACCATCCGCACCCACTGTCGCCACCTTGCCGGTTCCTTCTCCTTGCACGGAAACGTAAAGAAGCTTTTGCCCGATGCCGAACCGTTTTTACAACCATAAGCAACGCGGTAAACCATGTTATCATAAAACAATCATAAAGTAGCAATATTAAGACAAAAAATAGTCTCACAAAGTATGTAATCTGAAAAAAGCACCGATAGATTTACATAAAACACCAGCACTGAAAGGAACAAAATGGTCGGAGCGCAACGAAGCGTGTTTGGCAACTATTACGTCATAGTTGTGAAACGTCACGGAAACAGTCGAACTTGAGTTCGAGGACCTGCATATTTTGTTTCATTTTTTACTCAAAAACTAAAGTATTTAAAAATATGGCAACCATACAGAAATTACACCTAACCAAAGTACAGTTTCTATTAATTTTGTTGAAAATTAACCTTTAACTTGCATTTGGGATATTAGTAGCCTAATAGTTTGTGTTCTGGGCTGCATAGGGAAAGATTCAAGACTCGATACATAGTACGCCACTGAACATACTCTGCATTTTCATCTATGGGAGCCATAACTAATCGTCAAACTCGCTATTCGGTTAACAGCATCCATGTAGGCAGTAGGCGCTGCTAGCTAATTTCCCTCCTTTCTTGAGCAATTACCAAGATAAGAATGATTGTATGTCTGAAACATGAGGTATCTGATCTTGTTGTTTAGTCTATATTTCGTATAAGGTGCTATTCAAGTTGAATATACTAAATTCCTTACTGTCGTCCTATCTCTTGATGTCAGTGTTGCATGCTTTCTTTGCGCTAAACTATCCACGTTTAAGGCCTAAAATTATATGCGTGCAGATCTGGTCTCTTGACTATCCCCATTTTTTCACCACCGACTTTAACATTTTTTTTACAATACAAGATATGGTTTAATACTTCAATTTATAAACATCTGACTTTAAAAAATATCCACCTATCTACACTCTTTTTTTTTTTTTAATTTGGTATTCCTGAAATCGAAGCCACTCATTTTGTTTTTAAGCTTTAAGTAAATAAACGTTAGAAATAAGTCTGATCTTTTTCTGATAGTTGAGATTTTAATATCATGTAAGCTGAACTTGTGTGTATAATTTCAACGAGAACGTAGTAACAAATCTTGAGATTGACTGAAACGAATAACACGCAACTGAGAAGCTATGGTTACATCTAAGATGGAGATGCATAAACTGAAACGAATACCGTGTAACTGATAAGCTACGGTTAACAACCGAGTGGAAATAATGTGTCCCACTCATATTAGATTCTCACACCCCACTCCTTGATTCATTTTATAGTAATAGCTGTGGTTTATTTTTGAAAACCATATTCCCTGATTGATGTGGCCAGGTGGTTAAGGCACTCGACTCGTAATGTGAGGGTCGTGGGTTCGAATCCTCGTCACATCAAACATGCTCGCTCTTTCAACCGTGGGGGTGTTATGATGTGGTGGTCAATCCAACTTTTGTTGGCAAAAGAGTGGCCCAAGAGTTGGCGGTGGGTGGTGATAACTAACTGCCTTCCCTCTAGTCTTTCACTGCTAAATTAGGGACGGCTAGCGCAGATAGCCTTCGGGTAGCTTTGCGCGAAATTCGAAAACAAAGAAACAAAATCTCTGGTTGAATATTTCGTGATGAGAGGATCGTACCACAAACATACGTTATAGCAAGGTCACTTTTATTAACCTCTAAAACTACGAACCAGATCTTCATTATTCGCGGTTGTATAAACGATGACTGGAGGAAAATCAAGTTCGTGTCCGACTTGCAACCACTGTTTAGGTTCTCACAAATCTAAACTTATACAGTAACAACAAAAATTAAAGATAACGAAAAAGTCGACAGCTTTGACGAAAAAAAAAACTTTATCGTCAGCTGCAGTCTGACCAGGTTCGTTTCATTTTACTCGGTGAAATAACCGATAGGTTGTCAATATTGCTATGAAAGAACTGAGAGCTTGCGTAGAACCCACGCATGACGTGGTGCCTTTAGGGCATGCAAGCGAAGGCGGGAATGCATGCAGGAACACCTATAGCAACTCACACGTCAAACCTCTTGTTCCCCTTCATTACTTGCTGGTTTTCCACTCTGCTAGATTGCTGCAGTTTATAAGTTCCGCCGGTTTTCAGTTTACTCATGACAGATTAGTTTTTATATTCTTTGCGTCAAACGGCGAGGAGAGAACCGTGGTAGGCGTAGCTAATGAACCCTTCCGCAGTACTTTCTGTGGCCGATGTTAAGAGACGCTAATAAAAATCCGCAAAGAAATAAGCATTAGATCGGGTAGGACGTGAGTGACGGGTAAACATGTGAGATGGCACTAAATGGTGTAACCGGTTTTGTCGAAACGCTGCTAAGCAAGTAACTAATAAGTAATCATGAGGTGTACTCAACAATGACAGTGTAATAACCACTGACGAGACTGTGTCTTTCACCTTAAAATCGATGTCTCGTTCGAAATATAATAGCGTTTAGCATTTAAGAAAAACCTAAAATCAGAAACTTCCGATCGTAAATCAAAATTATCACTTTTTCTTTAATGGTTTCACATTCTTATAGAAAGTGTAGCCACTTCATGACAATATCCGTACCATAAAAAGTTTCTCTTTTTGTGCTTTTTTTTAGTATTTTATTTTGTTATAATATTTGTTCTTTTTCCCGATAGCACATTGATTATCTTTTAAGCCATCAAAACATCTTGGATCTCGGTTTTCGTTAAAATAGTTTTATACGTTATGCCTTGCCTCGGCATAGCCAGATGGTTAAGGCGCTTAACTCGTAATCTGAGGGTCGCGGGTTCGAATTCCCAGGGGCCTGGCATGGCCTAGCGCGTTAAGGCGTGCGCTTCGTAATCTGAGGGTCGCGGGTTCGCGCCCGAGTAGTGCCAAACATGCTCGCCCTCCCAGCCGTGGGGGCGTTATAATGTGACGGTCAATCCCACTATTCGTTGGTAAAAGTGTAGCCCAAGAGTTGGCGGTGGGTGGTGATGACTAGCTGCCTTCCCTCTAGTCTTACACTGCTAAATTAGGGACGGCTAGCACAGATAGCCCTCGAGTAGCTTTGTGCAAAATTCCAAAAACAACAAAACAATCGAATTCCCATCGCACCAAACATGCTTGTCCTTTCAAGCGTGTGAGCTTTATAATATTAAAGTTAATTCCACTATTCGTTGGTAAAACAGTAGCCCAAGAGTCAGCGGTGGGTAGTGATGACTAGCTGCCTTCTCTCGAGTCTAACACTGCTAAATTAGGGACGGCTAGCGCAGATAGCCTTCGGGTAGTTTTGCGCGAAATTCAAAAACAAACAAACAAAATCTATGGTTGAATATCATCTCTCTCGTGATGAGAGAATCGTACCACAAACATACGTTGAAGCAAGGTGACTTTTATCAACCCCTAAAACTACGAACCAGGTTTTCATTATTCACGGTTGTACAAACGATGACTGGAGGAAAATCAAGTTCGTGCCAATTCTTGGGTACTCTTTTACCAACGAACAGTTGGATTGCCCGTCACACTGCAATGCATCCACGGCTGAAAGGGCGACTATGTTTTGTGCAACGGGGATTTGAATCCGCGACTTTCAGATTACGAGTCGAGCGCCCTAAACACCTGGCCATAGCCCCAGTACGATATACATTTTTCGAATAGTTTTGAAAACGCTTAATAAGTACACAAACATCTTCCAAGTTACTGTGGCTCTAACAGGATTGTCATGTTGTAACCATCTCATTCTCCACTCGTACTTTAATGTGTTCCCATAGTAAATCCCATATCCATTTACCATCCATTCTCTAATGCATTATCTTTCAGTAACCACCATCCTATAATACATTTTCATTTAGTCACCCCTCTGGACTTACTAACCATTCTTTAATGTATTTTCATTCAGTTGTTCACCGGTTTATTTTAGTGGTTAAATTTCAGCAGAACAGTTAATTTACAATTCAATACTTAGGAACAATTAACGACATAAATATTAGTGTGTTGTTTATTTTTGGCCACTACTGCAGGAAATTGCTCTATATTATTGATGTGTAGAAGTTCATTCATCAGTATGACTTTTCGTTTGCCGTTCGTCTGTCTTTCTGCTGGACCGACTACTTATCTATTGATCTGTCTACGTGTTTATTCATCCGTCTTTCTCTATACGTGCACTTTTGTTTAACTATCTATCATTCTGCGAGAAACTCTTATTTCGATCGAATTCAGTTTAAACGTGTCAACATAAATTTACTCTAATATTAACACTAGAGGCCTCTCACATCGTATTTCATGAATAAAGTTGATTATTACAGATTTGTACTGCTTTGTTTTGTGAGTTTCCCTTTTTTTTCTCATCTATATGCGCGGGCATGCGCCTCAGCTGTGAGATAAGAAACAGATTACACTTAACTTATAGATAATGTTTCCTTGAGTTTGATTGAAAAGAAATAGACAAACATGACGACAATTGTATATATGAATTTTCCCTTTTTGTAACGAACATCACTTATTTTGCTTTTGATAGTTAACATATTTTTTTTGCAGTCAATTGTTTCTACTCATAAATTGGCTGATTGAAGAAACAGGTTTATCTACATTAGATACATTAATTTACATTTTCAATTGCCATTTTTTCACGCTTTATATAAAGTTTAGATACATATATATTTAAACCATTCAATATACAAACAGTCCATTGGTTCTTGACGTTATTTGTAATACAATGTTATTCGTATTATATGAAATTTCAGAAATATTAAAATTTTTAATTAAAAGTTTTAAAAAAAAGTGACAAGACAAGGCGTGGTCTTATGGTTAGTGAGCCCAAACCAACATTCAGAGGATTCGTGGGCTGCGTATCATTATCACAAAAAAAACAACAATAAACAAACAAACTTGAAAGCTTTTCACATCCCACTATAAGTTTGTGGTGAATGCTGTAGGTTAGCTGCCATCTCTCTAGTTTATCAGTTCAGATTAAGACGACAGTACTTAAACAGTTCTTATATGGAGACAAAAGAAAACAACAACATATGTTAAATACATCTTACAGAAAATCATGCTTTTTATTAGCAGTATAGTCTGAGAAATTTATAACGAACAAAATTACCGTTTATTTTGTAAACTATTAGTTCAATCAATACTAGTCTCTCAGTGGGTCAGAGGTAAGTTTACAGAGCTGTAAATCTTATTGTTTTCCTGACTTTGATTCTTTCCGGCCAGCGCTCTGGAGTTTCAAGAGCCTCGTGACAGTTACTCCATTTGTTATACGTTAAATTAAATTTCCATAATACATTGTTAACTCGTGTTTCTTTATTTTATCTTTTCTCTTAGATATTATTCCCCACTACGTATTTAGTGACAGCAGCCTCTAGTCTAGTATCATCACTCTCTAAGAACTAATTTTCAAAAATGCTAGTTCTAGCTATCTCTTTAACAGTTTTTCAATATTAAGAACAACATGAGCATGTCTTTTTTACCCCCGGAAGCTCAGAAATGAACTTAAGGTTTTATAATGCTGAAGTACAGAGCTCGATCGCTACAATGAGCACAATGGAAATATCCGAATGTATAGATTTGAACTTTAAAAAACAAAAGCAAATAAACCTGTTAAACAATAAATTTGCTTTTGTTACCTAAAATAATTTACTAAAAATATATAGATCTATACTGTTAAATAATCAGAATTAATAGAATTCAATGTTGGTCAGTTTAAGTTTCTTTCGGACCTTAATACTAACAAATATTTTATTAGGTATTTTCTGTTGTTGTTTTCAGTTACTTATTTTTGTTTATTTGTTTTGGATTTCGCAAAAGCTAGACGAAGGCTATTTTCGCTAGCCGTCCTTAATTTAGCAATGTGAGACCACCTACCACCAACTCTTTGGCTACTCTTTTACCAACGAATAGTGGGACTGACCGTCACTTGAAACGTCCACCCAGCTAAAATGGTAAGCTTGTATGTTTGGTGTGACGGGTATTCGAACCTGCGACCCTCAAATTACGAGTCGAATGCTTTAACCACCTGGCCATAACCGGTATTAATATACGTATATGTGTGTTTTTTTCTTATATCAAAGACACATCAGGCTATCTGCTGTGTTTACCGAGGAGAATCGAACCCCTGATTTTAGCGTTGTAAATCCGAAGACTTGCCGTTGTCTCACAGGGGGACTAATATGTGTAAGTAACTATTAATAACTGTGAAGAGAAATATAAATACCTTAGACCAATATGAATTAATTACACTGAAACGTTGAACAAGAGTCGAATTTACACTTTAAAGCACGTGCTTGAATAAAATAGAAACGTGTATAAATACATATATATATATATATATATATTTCACTTTGGATGTTTCAAGGAATAGAAACTTGCTTTTTTTTTTTCTTTTAGTAACTGCTTTTGTGTTTTGTCAGACTTTGGTGGGTGGGTTTGGAACCTCCTACATTAGTTAATTTGATATATGGGAACAGGTTTGTGAGTGAATATTTTATATAGATCGAGAGAAATTATTTTGATTCACAATATAAGTCTGTCAGAACAGAGAACAATAATCGTTGAATCCCCCATGAAACAAGTAGCCAAATTCTTTGAAATATTCTTGTGTGCTACGTGCTACCTGGTGAGATTTATGGACACCATGTCACCTCCTGCAGAATCGATCTGATAAATTTCCATCAAAACGGTCAGCCACACGAACCTGGTGAACAGAAACCCACCTTAGAGCTTCCCACCCCCGTGGATTAACCATAATAAAATATACCTACTACCGAGAGACTTTCAACATCTCGATATGATGGTCAGGTACATGCTCGTGAGAATATTTCTAATCATTCTTTTGTTATTTCTGTTTTGAGCGGAAAAATATTTATAAGTTATTTTTAAAATTGACAAGTTTCTCGTTGACACTTTTAAGGAAGTCAGTTATTGTTTGTTTGTTTTGGAATTTCGCACAAAGCTACTCGAGGGCTATCTGTGCTAGCCGTCCCTAATTTAGCAGTGTAAGACTAGAGGGAAGGCAGCTAGTCATCACCACCCACCGCCAACTCTTGGGCTACTCTTTTACCAACGAATAGTGGGATTGACCGTCACATTATACACCACCACGGCTGGGAGGGCGAGCATGTTTAGCGCGACGGGGGCGCAAACCCGCGACCCTCGGATTACGAGTCGCACGCCTTACGCGCTAGGCCATGCCGGGCCCCAGTTATTGAGATAGCTTGTTTTTGGTTGTTTTTTATTAAGCGGAGAGTTAGACAATGAGCCATTTGCCCTATGCCAATTGCAGGAATCGAACAACGAATTTTAACGTCATAAGTCCTCAAGCTTATGGATGGGGGAGTGTGATTCATATAATAACGTACATTCTTTACTTACATTAAAAACAGGCTTAACAAATTATAATTTTACTATACAATTGGGTTACAAGTAACTAATATATTTTTCTTGTTTTCGTTTTTTTTCCTCTAACAGTATTTTACGCTGACTTGTATTGTTTTCAACTGAAAACGCTATTGCGTTGTAAATTATTTACTTGTTTACATTGTTTAAAAACAATGCAATAATGTTATTTGAGAACTCTACCACTTTTTACAGTTTGTTTCTTTTCATAATTCAAACTGTTTGTTTTACATGACCGCAGAAGAATGGGCATTTTTTATATTTCTGTTGAAATCAATACATTTCCAAAAGCATATTAACAATAGAACTGTTTTCTGTATTTTTTCGGCCTCAAAAGTGTAGTAAATAGTGATTGTTTTCAGATTCATCTACACGAAGTGCCCTCTAGTGGCTCAGCGATAGAGTGTAAAAGAAATCCTATTGGGTAGCTGCGTGGTTAATAACAAACTATCTAAAAGCACAAAATAAGCAGGTAATCTGTAAACTCATCCGTATACTTTATATTTTTATATTGTCGTAGTCATTAGTATAGTTGTTAATATATATATATATATATATATTTACTCATGTTGGTGTATGTATACACACACATATATATAAAACACGTTTTTTTCTTCTAGTACAACGAAACATTAGGACCGCTTTCTCCTACGGAACTAAGAGTGTCAAGACCAACTTTTGCTGAGCCTCCTTCCTATAAACACTGTACTCCTTAAGCTGTTTAGCTGTCATGGTAGATTAGATGATTATCCAAGCATCCATCGGTAAGCGATGCAGAAATGTCACTTGAAAACTGTACTATTCTTTCAGATTTTGTTCGTTTTTACAACACTAACAGTGTTACTTTTACACTACTGCAAAGAATTAGCATTTATTGTACGGTGTTATCGAAATATGTACATAATGTAACATTTTTAAATATACATTAAAATGAAGCGCATTATTATTATTATATTTTTTGTAAAATATTTTGGCTCTCCGATTTGTTCGCACAAACATCACGCAGGGGTGATATAGCTTTTTCTTAGGAGAAATCCATTTCTCACTTACCTCACACAGCAGTGATATAACTTTTCATCAGGTGAAAACATCTCATTTCGCAAATCGCATCTACAAACCTTTCTTGTTTGTTTGTTTGTTTTGAATTTCGCGCAAAGCTACTCGAGGGCTATCTGCGCTAGCCGTCCCTAATTTAGCAGTGTAAGACTAGAGGGAAGGCAGCTAGTTATAACCACCCACTGCCAACTCTTAGGTTACTCTTTAATCAACGAATAGTGGGATTGAGCGTAAATTATAACGCCCCCTCAGCTGAAAGGACGAGCATGTTTGGTGCGACTGGGATTCGAACCCGCGACCCTCGGATTACGAGTCGAACGCCTTAACACACTTGGCCATGTCGGGCCCCAAACCTTTCTTGTGATGTTACTTGTGGGACGAAAATATATATCACTGAAAATTATAGGAGCGCTCAGTAGAGCGGATACTTGCGCTACGCAACGCTCATCGTATTCGACTCTGGTAAAATTACGAAAATGTATTTTTATATCAGTCTTTATGAACGGACACAAAACATTTTAGGCCGGACAATGAGAAATGGTATTCTACATATGCTCACCGAGTTTAGTCAAAATCCGATTATTTTTGATTGAGCTATAGAGCAAAAATAGTGTGAAATATCGTTCCACATGTTAACAGATAGAAATTTTTTGTGACCTTGACCTTTAAACCCAACCTTTCGAAAACTAATCACTTCTGAAGTTTGGTCATAGCCTGAACGTATACCAACTTTCGTTCAAACCCATTCTGTTAATTTCGAGTAACTTTGCTGCCAATCACACAAGCGCATTCTTGGGTGAAAACATAAACCTCCGTCCATATTCGGTCCCAGTGGTAATTAGGAAATAAACTCGTTTGGGTTGAGAAAATATTTTTACATAGAGGAGCGAACAACGTTTTGACCTTCTTCGGTCATCGTCAGGTTCACAAACCATACACTGCTGCATACCATATATTCCCGACATCAGCAGACAAATAACCAACATTTGGCAAAAACTAGTAACAAAATATTATATTCCAGTTAATACCAAATTTATTAAAAAAACAGACACAAAATTGAGGTCTATACTATGTAAAAATTACACTAACAAACACCACACCAACATTATTTATAAAATACAATGTGATAACTGCCACGACTTCTATATTGGAGAAACAAGTAGAAAAATGGATACCAGATTCAAAGAACATAAAAAGTTACCTTCACATGTTTTAGAACAATGCAAGTCAAATAAACACAACATAACCATAGAAAACACTCAAATACTAAATAAAGAAACAAACGTAAACAAACGCAAAATTAAAGAAGCCTTACTTATACAACAACTTAAACCCAAAATAAACGAATACAAAGGAACACCTTTATACCTATATTAAAAATAATAAAATAAATTTATAAAATTATATATTCAAACATCTAACACCGCCCTCTACATTCCGACACTCAGTTACACAACCTCTTTCAAACATGTGGTCAGCTTCCGGTCAGTTACCTCTTTCTTTTTTTGTGAACCTGACGATGACCGAAGAAGGTCGAAACGTTGTTCGCTCCTCTACGTAAAAATATTTTCTCAACCCAAACGAGCCGTTTTTACATATATATAACTTTACAAGTGGGTTTTCTCGACATCACTGATTAGGAGATAAACTGGTTCTTCGCGTACGATGTATGAACTAAAATTACGTATTTGGTTGCTAAAACGCCGTTTAGCAACAAAATAAAATAATAGACATGGGCAGGATGAGAACCTCGACTATTGCATACGAAGCATGCGCTATAGAATGTGAACCAAAGTCCGAGGATTCTTTTCGCATATACAGCAATGTTAAATGGAATTCTATATACGATAAAGTTTTGTGTTTTAACTAGCTAAATTATTTAAATAGTGATGTTTTTGTATTGTGTAGTTTGATATGATTGAAACGAAAACCTATTAAGTAGAATATGACGTTGTTGCATTTAAGTTCAGAATAAATAAACATGAAAACATGTTCTGACTATAAATGAAATATATCTCTGTATCTAACAGTTTCTGCATAGAAGTTGTCTTTCGGCCCGGCATGGCCAGGTGGTTGAGACACTCGACTCGCAATTCGAGGGTTGTGGGTCCGAATTCCCGTTACAACAAACATGCTCGCCATCTCAGCCGTTACTTTACATGTTCTTGCTGTTTACCTTTGGCCCGACATGGCCAAGCGTGTTCAGGCGTGCGACTCGTAATCTGAGGGTCGCGGGTCGCATCCCCGTCGCGCCAAACATGCTCGCACATTCACACGTGGGGGCGTTATAATGTGACGGTCAATCCCACTATTCGTTGGTAAAAAAGTAGCCCAAGAGTTGGCGGTGGGTGGTGATGACTAGCTGCCTTCCCTCTAGTCTTACACTGCTAAATTAGGGACGGCTAGCACAGATAGTCCTCGAGTAGCTGTGTGCAAATTTAAAAAAACAAACAAAAACAAACAACCTCTTTACCTTTCATAATTATATGATCTCTTCCTTAATGTGTTAACAAAAGGGTTTTGTTTGGTTTGTTTTGAATTTCGCGGAAAGCTACACGAGGGCTATCTGCGCTAGCAGTTCCCAATTTAGCAGTGTAAGACTAGAGGGAAGGCAGCTAGTCATCACCACCTACCGACGACCCTTGGGCTACTCATTTACCACAACGAATAGTGGGATTGACCGTCACATTACAATGCCCCCACGGCCGAAAAGGCGAATATGTTTGGTGTGACGGGGATTCGAACCCGTGACCCACGGATTACGAGTCGAGTGCCTTAACACCTGGCCATGCCGGGCCTTTTAACAAAGTGTCAGGTCCACTACCACCAATAACAAAAATGGTACAATATTTTATTCCCCTAGCGGGTACGAAGCATATTTCAATTTTTGGCCTAATTGCTTGTACTGTGATAGTTGGAGAGGTATTTTTGTTATAAAATGGGGAATTTGTAAAATGTGGTATCAAGAATTAAAATCAACTGTCGTCATGTTTATTTTTGTTTTTTTTTTTTGTGTATATCTGACTAAATCGTATTTATGTATCATGTGGAACTTGTAGCTGTTTTTTCTTCGCGCAAAGTGTAAGCTGTAAAGCATCGAAAATGAGCGAAGTTATCGCAGTTACTGTTAAGACTAATTACTACAGATTATACAAAGAATAAACTCATGCTTCTTGTATGAAACGTATCTAAACTTTAGACTTAATTATTAATTATTACTTACCTTTTAAAATTTGTTTTCAGACATAATGGGATTGCGTTATTTGTAAACTAAGGAAATGTAAAGCACTAAGTTAATGTGTTTCCTTGTGTGTTTGTTTTTCTAATTGTCTTTATAAACGTCGTTTATTCGTACACTCATATAAACATGCTATTTTACAATTAGCCGACAGGAATATTGGGTTACCATATGAGCTAGCACACATATGCGCATGTACGAACTGTCCGACAAATGTTCTTTTAATTACTTAGACTGAACAAACTTCCTCAAATTACCCAAGCTGGTTGCCTTGGAATAACAAAGGTTTTAGCATTACGCGATATGAAGTCTAATTTAAAAAACGTAGAAGTAGCAAGTTTTCCGTTTTGCTCCTGATCAAGAAAAATCAACCTTTCAAAAGCGCTCTGGTTTTAGGTTTTCGTAATTTTTATCTTTAACACTTAATATTTTCGTAACATCGTAATAAAATGTTCCAGTGTTGGAAGGTAGATAATTGTGATTTTTCTTGGAAAGTTGAAAGGTTCTCGTGATGGCCCAGTGGTAAACGTGCCGGGCTGTGCATCCAGTATTTCATGGTTTGTCTCCCGTTACTGTAAAAAATAAAATCACACTTAGCACTTTAAAGCTGTGAGTATGTTATAAAAGTGTATTCAAATTCTATTTTTCGATTACCGTAGCGTAAAGGTTGGAGATAACTGATGTTAACTGGGTTCTTTTCTTCTAGTCTGTCAGTTCAAAATTAGAAACGCCTAGCCCTTACGTAAATTTATACAAAAATCCGAAGCGAACGATCAAACAAAAGTTTATGGATTTGATATTTCCGAAACGACACCTCAAGCAACAAACGTAGACGGTGAAGGCCCCTTCTTTTCTCCAAGCAAAGCGCATCTAATCTAATAACGAAGAACGAATTTTGATTTTGCTCGAGATTATAAAAGGTCGTTGGCATATTTCTGATGGACATTAAACTGTCGCTTGAATCCTAATAAAATTTTGTGGGCAGCGTCTCACGTGCGCTGTCTGAAGGTCTGGGTCGTTGGGTCTTTAATGAAAGTCTGGCGGTAAGCCTATAAAATAAATCTTTGGTTTCTTCTCAGTGCCTATGGTTTGATAGCAATGTAAGTTTACAGCCCTCCCACGAATTCAGCTTTTCACTTGTGCTCGAAATGCCATTTCTTGTTATGACAGAGCATAAAACGAAATTATCTGCATAAAGGTTCTGTTCTGGGTCCTTTATTATTTCTCATTTATATAAATGATATTCTTTACCAACAGTTTTTTGGAGATATCCAAGCCTATGCCGATGATATTGCTGTTGTTTATAGTAAGCCAAATCTAATTAATGAAGCCATTATTTCTAGTGATCTTAATAAAATTAAAAATTGGCTTTTCTGTAATGACTTATCCTTAAATATATCTAAATCTTTTCTTCTTCAGTTTAACCTTTATGGTGTCATTCCAGCTTTTCCTTCTATTTTTTTATCATTCTAGTGATTGTCATACTTACCCTAATTGTAAGTGTCCCAAATTGACTCAAGTTTCCTCTGTTAAATATTTAGGAATTATTTTAGATCGAAAATTAAATTGGCAATTTCATATTAATTCTTTAGTTAATAAATTAAAATATAGTTCTATGCTAATTTTTGAACTTAGTCATTGTGCTCCTTATCATATTTTGTTAAGTGTATATTATGCTCTCTTTCAATCTTTCTTACAATATTGTATTTCAATTTGGGGTGGCACATATAAGACTTTTTTAATTCCTATTCACAAGTTGCAAAAGTGTTTTCTCTCTTATTTTTACTCATAGGCTTGATACTGATTTCAGTAAATTTAACTCCCTCTTTCATATGATAAACTTTATTTATATTTTTTAGCTTTATCTACATTGCATGTTTCTTTTAATAGGCCTTTTAAAGTCACTTCATATTTTACACGACTTCAATCTTTTTTTCCAATTAATGTACCCACACCACGTAAAACAGTTACACTTCATCAATATCTTTATTTGGCACCTCGTATTCATAATTTTATTCCTTATAGTATAAGATCTTCTATTAATCGTGTTAATCAAAAGAAATACTTAAAACAATGGATCTTAAATACTGATGATAATATTCTGGGAACTTTATATTGATTTTGTAAGTTTTGATTTTACATTATTATGTGTTTAACCATCACAGGACGAGTTAACTCTTTGTTGATGGTTTTATATTGATATTTGATTTTTTGTGTCTAATTTATTGCTTAATAAATTTATTATTATTATTATTATTATTATAAAACCTGGCACTTCTCTCTGTCTGCCTGTTGTAAAGGTTGTGTGCAAGGTAATTTGTTTAAAAATGTTCGAGAAGTGTCAACATTTTCCATCTAAACAAACCATAATATGTTTTATAACCTTCTCCCAAACTCTTCTATAATTATTCAATTAGCTATGTAAAGTAGGTAGTTGATAGATAATGTTCAAAACCAACATTTAATAATAATCATATTATTTAGATACATACACAGACATATAAATATATATACATGTTTGTTTGTTTACACGGAAGGAAAACAAATAATAATTAAAAAACAATGTCTCTTTTTCTTACGTATCTTTGGATTTCGGAGATGGTGAGACAGATACGAGTCCATGCGATACCACAAATATTCCCTGAACTTTAAGCTGTGGATGGGTTATAAGAGTGACAACCGATCCTCTAGTGTGAAGGGTAAGTTGCTGCTGACTGAGTACCTCTGATCATTA
This sequence comes from Tachypleus tridentatus, assembly GCF_004210375.1. Lineage (NCBI taxonomy): Eukaryota > Metazoa > Arthropoda > Merostomata > Xiphosura > Limulidae > Tachypleus > Tachypleus tridentatus. Next base: position 32,564,167 of record NC_134834.1, read on the forward strand.
GGTCAACGTTCGCAGCAGATTTATCATAAACAAAAAATAGTTTTATCAGTCTTGCCAGTTCGGAAACTGCTTCTATTTATTGGTCCCCGGCTGGTACAGTGCTAGGTGTGTGGGTTTACAACGCTAAAAGCAGGGGTTCGATTCCCCTCGGCGGACTCAGAATATAGCCTTTGCTATAAGAAAACACACACATTTTTTTGTTTTTGGCAGTTAATTTTTGTATTTTTTTTAAAGTGTGAAGTTTAAGCTTCAAAATACAAATACAAAACTTCTGAGTTATGTTTGCATGATACTTTGTCTTAATAATTCAAGGTATATCTCAAATTATTTTCATAGCAACCTTCAAAGTCTCTCAGTGTGTTGTCAGTACTTGCAATGTCCGATAAGTTGTACTTTTTATTTTTTTACCTTTTAAATTATTGTGTTTATATGTGAGGAAGATTTTTTTAGAAGTGTCTGAGGTGGGCTAGGTGGACAGATAAGTCATTTTACACACCCTGTTCTAGTTTCCATAATGTGTATTTCGAAATTATTTGTGTTGCTTTGAGAAGAGATCATGTGTTGCCCGGTTGTCAGCATGCTGATCTATAAATTTTATACTCTATGATTGGCATCCTTTGCCACAAAAATGACTCCCCCGTACCCTCGCACTAGGAGGTGCAGATACTATGCAATAGTGATAGAAAATTCAACTATTCGATTAGAGTAGCCTAAAATTAGCTGTGAATGTTGTTGACTGGTTCCATTCTGCTAGTTCCAAATTAATAACAGTTACTTTTTGCATGAATTTTTGTAAGACAAAAAAAAATATTCAACAAAGTTAATGGATTGACTGTCGCTTTTTCGATGTGCCTACAACTGCAAGTATGGAACGTATTCAATAGCATTGCATCTCGAACCTCGAACTTTATGCTCCATAACTCTGTATAATAAACACAATGCTAGGTATGTCCCAGACTTAATCGAAAACATTAAAAAATCGTATTGAATGAGATAACGCTTAAAGATATCTGAACAAAGAAAAAATTACTGAATCTTGTACTTAATTAATTAACACTGAAAATGAAGTAACGGATGAAAGTGTAGAAAGAAATAACCTGAAAATATTTCTATTATTGGATTAAATAGACCATACATTCTTCATAAGGGATTCTTTACTCAACTCGGTCGACCATAATCCTAATACGATTTGAATCCTGAAATCGCTACCTTTATAATCATTTATATGGCTTGGCATGGCCAGGTGGTCAGTACGTTCAAATCGTACTCTGAGAGTCGCGGATTCGAATCACCGTCATGCCAAACATGCTTGCCCTTTCAGCCGTGTGTGCGTTATAATGTGACTGTCAGTCCCACTATTCGTTGGTAAAATAATATTTCTAGAGTTGCCGGTGGGTGGTGATGACTAGCTGCCCTTCCTCTAGTTTTACACTACTAAATTAGGGGCAGTTAGCGCAGATAGACCTCGTGTAGCTTTGCGCGAAATTCAAAACCAAAGAGTTATTTAGAATCAAGTTTAATTTACACCACATGTGATTGACTTTACGTGCTATCTACAATCTGAAACTAAGGTAAATAAGTAGATGTCAGAACTAGTTTAAAACTGTGTGAAAAGTTTATAATAAACGCAAAATGTATCATTTATTTTTTCAGCTTACCGCTACTTGAGGAAAAATAGTATTTATCGTTAACCCAACTCGTTATTATGTGCATCTTAGCCTTTGTTTTACATACAAAACAAGAATTAGCAAGATACCATGGTGTGCATTACTTTCTTTGGAAAGTAATAAGCAGTGATTTCAATAAATAAATAAGTACACATGTCGATTACAGTTCACTACAGCGTGTTCGGAGTGTTATCTTTTTAGGCATCAGAGCATACTTTAGTTTGAGGTTACTGGCGTTGAAGATGGTCTTATAATTACTTCATGATAGCTCGTCTCTGTTCCAAAGGATATGGCACTAGAAATCGTGAGATCATAATGTCATCCATACTTAGTAGATTGTCGGTTATTATAATGGAAAGGGAGGACCAAGCTCACGATAAGATAAACCTATACTTTTAAACATCTGCATACGGGAAAAAATCACTTTTTCTCTTCGCGCACGCTATGTGAGAAAGAAAGAAACAACCTCATTGTTTTCTAGATGGATAAATGAAGTTCAATAACTTTACGTTGGAAATAGGGTCATTATTTTAGTTTGTGTTTTTCTTTAACTCGCACAGATCGTGCGCTAAGCAACATCCACTGGACGATGTTACGTTGCCAGTAGAATAACCTTAGGACAACGGCTTGCAATTATTTTATCAACTAATTGCAGGAAATTTCCCAAAGAAAGTTGAAACACTGAATGAAGATCTAACTGATTGTACTGTATACTCACTGATGCGCGAATTAAACTAGGAAGCGTGTTCATATAAGAAGCTGGAACCAACGAGGGTTATCACATTATGACTGTTACAACATCGCTAATTAAAGGAGGATTATTGTGCAGTTACATATTTTCATTAACGTGTGGTTAGATAAGCATCTTCGTAAATTAATATGATGTTTCTTTACTAATTTTAATCAGTATGCTATTTGTGTATATGACCATATAATCTATGACAAATTAAAATATCAATTTATATCATATATTTTATCTGTATAAAATCACAAACCTCATGGTTTAAACATCGTTTGTGCATTCATTTGTCATGAACTTTCATATGCTTTTTAAATCAATCTATAATTACGTACCTTATGTAAATAAAAACGCCAGGTTTTATTGAAGCCATATTTTTACCATTGTATCTCACATCACGTAAAGGATATTTTTATTTCCACATGTGTGTTTTTATTCATAACTTCTTTTAGAATTCGAGTGGATGCCAAATGATCCACTCCATTCGTTCTTCGTATTTCTATGTTTTTACTTTAATAAATTAAAATTTCTAAAACACTTGTTAAAAGCTCAAAAAGTAATAGGCTTATCATATTCAAATCGGCAGGGTTTGGTTTGAATTTCGCGCAAAGCTACATTGTGCTAGCTTGCTTTAGCCGTCCCAAATTTAGCAGTGAAAAACTAGAAGAAAGATAGCTAGTAATCACACCTGCCGTCAGTTATTGTACTACTATTTTATCAACGAATAGTGAGATTGACAGTACTATTATAATACTCCCAAGGCTGAAAGGGCGAACATGTTTGGTGGAACAGGGATTCAAACTGATGACTAACAAGTTGTGAGCAGAGTTCCCTAACCACATAGCCACGCCGGTAAAGTCAGTTCGTGGACAAAATATTCAAATTAATTACCAATCTGGTCCATGTCTGTCTATCTGTCATTTTGCGCGATTATTTCGAAAGTCGATCAATGAATTGATGAATTGATGTACACGAAAATTTTACAGAAAATGGGAATAAAAAAAAAATTGATCTGGGTCCGAATTTTGGATCACTTTGAAACACTTTTATATACACAATGGAGAGACAAGGTATCTTTGTTGTTTTTCTCAATCAATAACTCTGTAAAATGTGATGGAATCTGTGCTAAACATCATGAGCACGTTAAGGTTGAGACTTCTCATCACACTACAAGAGATGATCCGGATTATTGAACATTCTGGAGAAGAGTTTTCGAAGATGAAGTTTTATGAAATCTGGAAAAGGAGCAGCGGGGTGTCGGTATATCTAGATTTGAAATTTATAAGATTATGACAAAAAGTATTCGTGGATTTTCAAGATGTAAGTTTTTTATACCTGGGAGTTACTTACTGGTTTGCGTGCCAGGACTGTGAGTCCACTTTGAATTTGCACTTTAGGGCATGGGTGTGTTATAAAAGTAAAGGTCCAGTCTCACTTTTCACTCAAACAAATTAGAGCAAGAGTTGACTGTGAGTTATGTTGAATAGATGCCTTCCCTTTCATCTATCAACTCTACATTAGGGACGGCTAGCGCAGATGGTCCTCGAAACGTTTTGCGCACAATTCTACAAACAACAACCATTGTCTTTCTAACTCGCAGCTTTGTGTGGCTTGCTTCTTCCGTTTGAAGTTTGTTGTTTAAGCGGACTCTTCCATAAAGTTCAGAACCAATATATTTACAAAAAGAGAAAATGTACGCAACTGAACTCTTAATAACTTGTTAAGGTCCATCTTGACCACATTAGCTCTCTCTGGTGGTAATATTTTACTTTTTTGTATCTCCTGAAATTAACATTGGATCTAAAACCTAAAACTAGCTATAAATTGTGTATTTGTATTTTCATTTGGGACAAAGCCACATTAGGCTATCTGTTGTGTTAGCCGCAAGGAATTGAACCCTGGACATTAGTGTTGTAAATCCCTAAACTTAACGCTGTCTCACTGGGAGGACTTGACAGAAAGAACAACATTTCACGAACCCTTGACAAAATCTTTTTCGTTATAAAGTGCCGGGGAAAGAGCGGTAAGTCTTCGAATTTACGATGTTAAAATCAGGGGTTCGATTCCAGTAGACACAGCCGACAGCTCGATATAGCCTTGCTATAAGAAACCATACACAAACACTCGTTATAATGTACTGAATAAAACGTACACTGTATAATATTTTGCATTAAAAGGGGTGCCCGAAAATTAATTGCCCTTGTGCAATATACGAATTCTTTTGTATTTGTTGCAGATTAATTAGTGAATATGGATGGGAACCGTATATAAGGATCTCAAAATGTTAGCATTGTATATTAAATGTTATTCACCAGACTTAAGTGCAGAAAAATGTACTCGTATCTCTTTTATCTTCTCACCCGGAGGTTTGGTTTGTTTAGAATTTCGCGCAAAGCTACACGAGAGCTATCTGCACTAGCCGTCCCTAATTTACCAATGTAAGACTAGAGGGAAGGCAGTTAATCATCACCACCCTCCGCCGACTCTTGAGCAACTCTTTTACCTACGAATAGTAGGATTGACCGTCACATTATAACGCCCCTACGGCTGAAAAGGCGAGCATGTTTGGTTTGTCGGGGATTCAAACCCACAATTTTCGGATTTCGAGTCGAGTGCCTTAACCACCTGGCCATGCCGGGCCTTTAATAAAGTAATTAAACGAAAACATTTCGGTTTTATATACGTATTTTACACAATATCTGTATATATCTATATCTCATTATTTATTTATTGGTAACTAAGCTCAATTTTTTATTTTTTAAAACTTGTACACTCGGCTTTTACAGTGTATAAATGATGTAATACCACTTGCAAACTTCAAAAAACCCTAGACTACAAATCCCGAAAGAGCATGCTAGTGTCAAGCGAGTAGATTTTGTTCAGTAAAAGTTCCCATGGGAATCCCACCTATCTCTTCTATGTTTATTGACTACCTTCTCTTTCTTGCGAATTATTTCTATTGTGTACAGTTTAAATATATTGCCGTCGTTTTTTAGTTTTTTTTAGTTTTGTATTTCAGCAAAAGGTCATCACGAGTGGGACCCAGAAGTTAAGGCTTTTATTACGTAGATGCTAACGTATAACGAACTTGGGTCAAGGAATGCGACCATCACAAAACAGCTACTGTAGAAAGTAATTAACACTAGCCAGTCTTTCTGGGCAGCTATGCATATTAAGTACAAGCCTCGGGCAAGGAGAGAGAACCCAGGGGTGGCAGTTTACCTTTAGTCTCCAAGTAAGAGTGGGAGTTAGTTAGAAAGGCTATTCCTTGTCTTGGACAATGGTACTATTGTGAAGATGGTCTACTCTTATGTATTCTATGAATATTTATTATATAATCGAGAAACACCAATCAGCGTGCATCTGAACGAGCCAATGATTTCTCATCATATTAGAGAAACGTGAACAGTAATTGTGTCTTCTCATCACTAGGTGGTGGTTAATTCTGGTGGTTAATGTTTGTAGAAATTTTGAGAAAGAGGCACTTCATTAATAATAATTTTATTAACCGCCAATTCAAAATTGTAACTACTTTTGGCAACACAATGGCATTTACACTAACAGCGTCTAAAAATGTAAATTATTGTTGCCTAATAAGCATCTTGTATTGTCAAAATTCATAACAAGGTAATTAGACCTAAGCAAGGCCACACGAAGCAATCTGTGAAATTGTTCTAAATTTGTAAAGAAAGATTGAAATATAAGATAAATTAAGCTTAACAGTTTAAAGAATATTTTATATTTATCATACTAGTGTGTTGGAGTTTTTTAAATCATTAAAGTAACAAACAAACAGTTCCAGACGCACCTTTCAGAACAACGGGTAGATACAGGGTAGCCATTAATTAATATGGTTCTGCAATGATTTGTTCCATTGTTATTACTATTCATTGTTTGGTTAGAGATTGGCTAAAAAGAAGACCCAGCACGGCCAGGTGGGTTAAGGCGTTCGACTCGTAATCTGAGGGTTGCGGGTTCGAATCCCCGTCGCACAAACATGCTCGCCGTTTCAACCGTGGAAGTATTATAATGTGACGGTCAATTCCACTATTCGTTGGTGAAAAAGTAGCCCAAGAGTTGTCGGTGGGTGGTGACGATCAGCTGCCTTCCCTCTAGTCTTACACTGCTAAATTAGGGACGGCTAGCGCAGATAGCCCTCGTGTAGCTTTGCGCGAGAAACGTAAAAAAAACGTATTTTTTTATATTTCTTAATGTGGAACTTTATTTATTTTGGGAAACCCCACTGCTTAGGAATAAAAATTGGTAATTGATGAAAAAGATGTTTCTATTAGAAAATATGCCAGAAACAACTTGTTCTGTCTTTTTGTGTTGTTTTTTTCAAAGTAAAACATACGAAGTATTGTTAGGATGCCTAACCAGTATAATGATAGTAAAACCTGTAATTATGTTATAATTCTGAACAAATCGTTTCAAAGCACACAAGACAACGGCTGTCCAAAGTTACCTTAATTATGGAACTAGTTATTGTACATTAAACTAAAAACGTAACTTAAATTTCTTTCGACTAGTCAAAAAACTTGCCTAAAATTGTCGTCATCAATGTGTGTTAAAGATTGTTTCGAATGAAATTTTGAATTTTAATACTTACAGTTGAAACTAGTAGGGGAATAAAAAAGGAAGAAAAAAAATGCCTTGAAGAATTCGAAACCTAGCTAAAAAGTCTTACCTCTCTAATCAGGGTGTCCTTTAAACTGTGGCCGTGTTTTCACTGGAAAGAGTAGAAAGGTATGAACGAGAATTAAACATTATACAACCAAACTGTTTGTATGTATTTAAAGCTAAGTCATTGTTTAAACGCCACAATTATCATATAATTTTTAGTCTATTTTTTATTATACTTAGGTATTAGACATCATTGTAGGGGTTTTAGTCTACAGTATAGTTTTATTTTGCTATCACAAAGTCCATGTGTAAAATTTATCATTCCTCTTTTTCATTGTATCATATTCAAACAAATATGGGAAATATTCGATTCAGTGGAATTGACAAGTTATTTTCTTCACTTTTCGAGATACGAGTTCATAAGTTCAAATCTTTTATCATGCATAACTGATGTATTTGTATAATTTTTTTCTTTTCAAATTGTGCGTCTAGTTCGATACAAATTAATTATTATGCATAACAGATGCATCTATATAATATTTTACTTTTTTTATAAATTATGCGTCTAGTTCGATACGAATTAATTATGGTTTTAAAAAGCAAACTTTCAATTCTTCATTTTCTGATTGGCCGGGCGTGGCCTCAAATTAGCGTTTTGGATTTAGCATCAGAGAGTCCATAAAGCTTCCCCCTGGTAAAATAAAAAACAAAATCGCACTTTACAGTTTAACACCATGGGATCGTTATTAAAAATTATGGTGAAATACCATTATTTCATTAGAGTAAAGCTCGGCATGGCCAGGTGGTTAAGACACTCGACTCGTAATCTGATGGTCCCAGGTTCGAATTCTCGTCACATCAAACATGCTCGCCCTTTCAGCCATGGGACGGTCAATTCCACTATTCGTTGATAAAAGAGTAGCTCAAGAGTTGGCGTTGGGTGGTGATGACTAGTTGCCTTCCCTCTAGTTTTACACTGCTAAACCAGGGACAGCTAGCGCAGATAGTCCTTGTGTAGCTTTGCGCGAAATTCGAACCAAACCAAACTTTTAGTCCATGGGTAAAGTTAAAGACAATTAGGGAAGATGGCTGGCTCTCTGTGTAGCAAGCTTTACACGAATGTTCTGAAACAAACCAAACTTAATTTCAGTTATTGAAACAAATGATCATTTCTTAAGGAATCTCAAACAAATATATTTTTTTAAACAGCCGTATTTCATTGTAGTCTCTCGTCCTTCAAAAGAACCCTATAATTATTTTATGCATGTGTCAAGCCTGTGTGGGTTTCTTTCTTTTTCTTTTTTGTATTTCAGAGAAGAAAGTCACGATTTTACTGTATTTAAATACTTAGCCTTGGTCTCACGTCGCTCCACAAGCACGTGCACCTTAGAACGTGGAGAAAAATTTCGGTACCATTTTCGCTAAATGAGAAAAGACGTTTTTATCAAACTTAGAAGTAGAATTTTTAAAATATTTATTTGTAGAATACTTGTAAAAGCAACTTATTTTTTATATTATGTATAATATTATAAATAAATAATATTATTACTGTGTGTAAGAGAAGACATAACTAACTATACTTGTTCATTTTTAAATATTCACGAAGAGATAGGGCCCTTCATGGCCAGGTGGTTAAGGCACTCGCCTCGTAATCCGAAGGTCACGGGTTCGAATTCCCGTCATACCAAATATGCGCGCTATTTCTGCCGTGGGGGCGTTATACCCCACTATGTTATATACGCTAACCGTTCTTAACTTAGCAGTGTAAGATTAGAAGGAAGGCAGCTAGTCATCACCACCCACCGCCAACTACTGGGCTACTCTTTTACCAACGAATAGTGGGATTGACCATCACACTAGAACGTCCCCATGGATGAAAGGGCGAACATGTTTGATGCGACAGGGATTCGAACTCGCGATCCTCAGATTACGAGTCAAGTTTCTTAACCACCTGGCCATGCTGGGCCACACGAATTTTTCGAAACTTTCACATCTACATTTTAATCTCTTAAAAGAGGTTTAAAGAGAAAATGAACCACTATACAAATAATAAAAATATGTATAAGTCCTAATTTATAATTGGATTCACCTCTCATTACTGAATTAATTGGGTTTCGGAGAATGCCAGCCTTTATCAGTAACCTTGAACAATGGCAACTCAAAATAACAAAAGTAGGCATTATAAGATATTGGAGTGTATGTTATATTATATTATGTATAGTGTTTCGTGTTGTCTTTTATTCATCATATAATATATTTGTATTTTTATAGCATTTTAAACATGACTTATTCATCGGACAAATCAGTAGAACTAATGCTGCATTTTATTAAAATCTGCACAAATGTGGATTCGCTGCAGTAAGTAAAATATAACTCAAGATGATATACATATAGTGAATCATTGTAGTGTGAAGACCACCATTGGTTTTACTTCTTGCTAGTTTAAACTCTGCAATTGTAGTTAATTATTTTAATTGCCGTGCCGTGCTTACCGTTGTTTTTACTCTATTTTTCTGGAATTTCATTAAGTCTACTTTTTGACTGCAACTTAGGATTTGACACTATCACTTCCGGCTGTCCGCATTCTGTGTGTTTTAAATTCAAAGGGTTGGTTAAACTGGAAGTTGTTCTGTTAGACACACCTCGTAGTACGTTTAGCATAATATATTTCTTTTTATTACACTTACAGCTCTAAGGTTAACGTCATAGGAGGTTGATACGTGATAATGGTTAAAGAGTAGGTCCACTTGTTTTTCTTTTTTAATATATGGGCCACTATAACACTATATTCTAAGTTTCAGATGTGATTAATTTAGAATATTTAGGGGTTCTAAGCCTGGTTCATACCTCAAGCTATTGTCGCCTATAAAATGCAGTGTTAAAGTTAAACTTTAAAATTATCACACGCCCCTACAAGTGGCACAATGGCATGTCTGCGGACTTACAACGCTAGAAACCGGGTTTCTATACATATGGTGGGAAAAGCATATGCGTAGCTTTGTGCTTTACCAACTACAGTAATAGTTTCATACAAACAAAATCTTAAAAACATTTTATTTAAGATTAGACAAATAAAGCGTGTTATCATGGGGAGATCTTACAATGTGAAATTCAATAGGCACTGATACGTTTTAAACATTTATACTCAAGTCATCATTTAAACACAACGCTCGAGATAAGTTATTACTTTTCAAGTTAAGAAGAAACTAGAATAGGCATCGCACATGCAAAATACATACGTGTTGGAGGGCAAAGATGAAAGTCAATTATTTTTTGTCAGAAGTATACTTTCGGCAGGTGGAAACTAGGGAGTTCAGAGACATACCTCCCTTGGAAGATGTCTACAATCAACTAATTTGAGGCTATTTTGAGGCAGTAGATGCAAAGATATTATGCACAAAACACATGCATGAACGAACGTTTTTTACTTTAAAGAAATTTAAAACTAACGTAGGGTTAGCCCATTGCTTTGAGACAAAACGTACGTACCGTAAGTAACTGCTTTTTAAGTGTTCGCTCGAATTCCCAAGAGAGCCTGGTGTTGCACAGTTGTTAGTGTGTTTCAACTAGAAATTAATGATTCATGGTTTGAAGTCCATTGTAGCAAAACCATGATCCATACTTTAGGGTCGTGGGTGCGCTATAAGAGTTATAGTCAAATCCAACTATTCGTTCAAACAGGAGTTGACGGCAGATGCTGTTGATTACTTGCCTTCTTTTTTAGCATAATTTTTGTTTGTTCTTTGTGCAAAGCTACTCGAGGGCTATTTGTGTTAGCCGTCCCTAATTTAACAATATAAGACTACAAAGAAGGCAGCTAGTAATTACCACCCACAGCTAACTCTTGAAGTACTCTTTAAGCAACAAACAGTGAAATTAATCGTAACTTTATAACGCCTCCACGGCTGAAAGGGCAAGCATGTTTGGTATGACGGAGGTTCGAACGCGCGACCCTGATTTAAATGCCTTAACTACTTGGCCATGACGGGCCTCTCGCGTATTATGTAATAGATAAAATTCACTATTTCTATATAGTTTGTTTGTTTCAGCATAAAGCTACACGATAAACCACGAGGAATGGAACCATTGATTTTAGCATTGTAGGATTGTAATCTAACTGCCAACCCACCGGGGGGTTTCTAACCAGTATACCTTATATTGTTTGTTTGCTTATGTTTGAATTTCGCGCAAAACTACACGAGGGGTATCTGCGCTAGTCGTCCATAATTTTGCAGTATAAGGCTAGAGGGACGGCAGCTAGTTATCGCCTCCCACTGCGAACTTTTGGCTATTCCTTTACCAACGAACAGTGAGATTAACCGTAACATAATAACGCCTCCACGGCTGAAAGGACGAGCATGTTTGGTGTGATGGGAATTCAAATTCGTGACCCTCAGATTACGAGTCGAACGCCTTAACCCATCTGGCCATGCTGGACCTAGGACTGGGGAAGAAAATTAGAATAAATTTTGAACCACAAATTATAGTATCAATATAATATAGTAGCCCGCCATGGCCAGATGGGTTAAGGCGTTTGACTCGTAATCTGAGGGTAGCGGGTTCGAATCCTCGTCGCACCAAACATGCTCGCCTTTTCAGCCGTGGGAGCGTTATAATGTAATGGTCAATCTCACTATTCGTTGATAAAAGAGTAGCCCAAGAGTTGGCGGTTGGTGGTGATGACTGGCTGCCTTCCCTCTAGCCTTACACGGCTAAATTAGGGAAGGCGCAAATAGCCCTCGTGTAGCTTTGCGCTAAATTAAAAAAACAAAACAAAGAAACAATCCGAAGTTCTAAACAACAGTATTATAAATTATGTATAAAATCAACTTCCAAAGTTCCCTGAACTCTTAACAAAACTTCAAAACTAGTGGAGTATTTTTCCAATTTCCCTATCTTCTGGAAAAAAAGTGGCTCCCTTTCCCCACGCATATGATTGAGAAAAAAAAATTATAATTTACTAGATAGTTTTTGCTTGTTCCACAAAATCATATAAAGTTCTTTATAAGAAATGTCTGAAGTGTTATTACTCTTAATTCACGCCGCATGTCTCATCTGATACTTTTTTCGAAAAAGAAATGAACAAAGGATTGTTTGCTTACTGGACCTAGATGTATTAATGTGTTAACATTAGCAAATAATGTTACCCTAGTTGTTGAGCGCGAACAATACGGTTGTGTCGCATAGTGTAGAGTGACTCTGGAAAGCAGCTGTGTTTTTCATCCTCCATGTGCGAACTATCACTTTGTGTCTTCTCCGCTCACGTGGATCACTTTAATTGGATTTAGTTTGTCTGTAAATATGACATGATGTCAGTGGTTGACGGCTGTGCTGTTGTTTTTTGTTATCCTTCTTTTTGGATACAAACCTTTAGCAGCTTGCACGCAACGCTCAGATCTCTCACATCTCAACAGCCGCTGGGCTTTCAAAGACGCCTCGCGCTGCATTCTAAAATTCGTTGGAAAGGTTCTTGACATTTATTTTGTGGAGAGCTAGGGGTGAACGGTAGCTAAGAATATTAAATATTTCCATTAAAACAACATCAAAAACAGATAACAGATAAGCAATTGTTTCAACGAAGAAAAATGGGGAACTGCGCACGTCTGTCATCTTTCACTGCATTCTTTTACAAGCGCGTGTTAGTTTAAACTTAATATCACCGCTGTGGCAGAAAATTTGACAGAACTTGTAATACAAGTCATTAGCTTGCTATGGTGTTTTATTATTTAATTAAAGGTGCTCAAAAAAAACAAAACATTGTTTATCTAGCTAGTAGAGAAATTGCTACATAGATTTTGATATCGATTGTTGAGCCGATACAAAAATGTCTACATAAATTTTGAGCTTCCAGTGCTACAGCGGCAAGTCTACCGACTTACAACGCTAAAAACTAGGTTTCGATGCTCGTGAGGCCCCTGCTGGTACAGCGGCAAGTCTACCGACTTACAACGCTAAAAACTAGGTTTCGATGCTCCTGGGTCCCCTGCTGGTACAGCGGTAAGTTTACGAATTTACAATGCTAAAATCATGGGTTCGATTCCCCCCGGTGGACTCAGTAGATAGCACAATGTGGCTTTGTTGTAAGAAAAGGACAACTCATTGCTTGTGGTGGGTAGAGAACAGATAGCCCTCTGTGTAGCTTTGCGCTAAACAACAAATAAATAATTGCTACGTATATTTTGTTAGTGATTGTCTAGCCAGTAAAAAATTACTACGTAGACGTTGATACTGATTTTTAACCAATAAAAAATTACTACGTAGACTTTGATACTGATTGTCTAGCAAATAAAAAATTGCTACGTAGACTTTGTTACTGACAGTCTTGCCAATAAATAATTGCTAGGTGGATTTTAATTCAGATTGTGTAATTAATTGGAGAAGTTGCTACATTGAATTTAGTACTGTTCGTACATAGTTTTTAATCGTAGAAGGATTTCATAGTATTAACACTTTTATTATCAAAATGTAAATGTTAAAGAACATATCTTACATATATTGGTCCCGAAAATTTAACCACAATGGTTCACAATTGGCTAGCTGTGCTTTGCCCACCGCGGTTATCGAAACTCAATCTTTAGCGTTATAAAGTAGCCCTCAATTTTACCGCTACACCATTAGCAGGCTTAGTAGATGTAAGAGAAAAAAAATTATAAGTGGAAAAAACAACAACGACCTAATTCTTGCTATATCTTTACCAGTCAAAACAAACAACTTGAAAAGAGCTGTTATAACTTATTGTGACTTGCAGTTTTAACTTGTAACTGTTGGTTATTTAACTATTAAGTTAATATATATGAAATTTAGAGCTGATCTGGCTCTCTTTCAAACAAAGCGAAAGTATTAGAAATGATAAAGTGTTTTTCATCCGTTCATAATAGCCCTCCCACTCCACCATCTCGATAACTTAACGATCAGTTTACGAGCGTGTAACGTTAAATATCTGGATTCGATACCCACGATAGGCAAAACGTAGATAACCTACTGTGTAGCTTAACGTTTAACACGAAACGCTAAACTTCTCTAACTAACTTTTAAGAAAAATTTTCTTTTGTTGTAAGTGAATTGTGTGTCAGATCTACACATTTCTATAATCTTCTGCATTACCTTTTACTTCGGCGCAAAATAACTTTCAACCACTATTATTATCATAATGTACTATAACACTATACAAAAACTGCTATAAGACTTGATTACTAAAACAAATAAAAACGTGTTTAAAACAGTTAATGAAGCGTCGACTGGAGGATACCGACACGTACAAATTATGTTATTATAACGAATGCGTTTACTGACTTACGTCATTTCTGTAGTTTGTAGAGTAAAAATATGTGACATTCCTCAATCAAAATCACCAAACTATCAACAAAGGTTATTCATAAAAATGTCTTATACTTCAAACTAAAAACCATCTACGCTCAGTACTTATTGGAAGCAGGTAATAGGTGTCGCTAGTGTTGCGAAACATGCCATTCTCTGTACTTCATGTTCTGGATTTAGGTATTTTCGCTCCGTTTGAATCCGTATAATACTTTAAAATATTTCAAACACAAGTAAGCTGTGGGTGCTTAATAAGAATGACAGTCAATCCCTTAGCGTGGATGGTGGATGATAGGATGCCACTGACTTGCAAAATAAGGGTGGGTAGTAAAGTCTTAAAAGCTTTACCCTAAATACAAACACAAGTATTTAGCCTGATTATGGTGTTATATTGCTATGAATACTTCAGAAATTTTCAAAATATCCGTTACATGTTAGGATTACATTAAACTCATAAAAGTGTGACTCAGAGTCTAAGATAAATTCAAAAATACAATCGTGTTGCCATGTGTCACAACAAAGAATTGCCTCATACGATGTGCCGCTCTCCGTTTATCATTAAGTTTCATGTTTTTACAACTTCAGATAACCGTAGTAAAATTGCCGCATGAATATCGTAATCAAAAACCCATTTAAAGAGTCCCATACATAATAAGTACCTTACCTTTTTCTTTAAATATAAGAAACTAATCCATTAAGGCCTAAGGCAGCACGTTATGAAAGAAACATAAACGTTGAAAGTAGCAATTATTAAAGTCTTCTTATTTCTTAGTGTATACAGGTGTATAGAGTCGATATTCACTTTATAGTAAATTTTCATATCCATTTGAGGGATATATTGTGGCATTTTGTAAAATTTGCCCTTGCGAATAGTACCTCAGCATAGGGGTCGACACATTATTTATCATACAACTCCAGATAGATAAGGTACATAGAAGATTCGCTGCTAGAGATGCCCTAAAATGTCCTTAAAACAAAACTTCAGAACTGGTTCTTGATTCAACAAAGGACAAAGTTAATCGATGAGGTTGACGCATCTCGATTTATTCACCAAACACACAATGACAAAAATGTATAATGGAAATCCTGGAAAACCTTTATTATCAGCTGGAGTACCCCCTAACCCCCGGGAGGAAAGTTGTGTAAAGTCATTATTAATGAAAGGTTATCTTAAGACACGGAAAGATGCTTCTCTTACGAAAAGAAAAACAAAAAAATCATAAACGCTGCAAAACACAAAACGTGATACCACAAGTTTGCAGGTTTCTTCGTATGGACCAAAACACAAAACGTGATACCACAAGTTTGCAGGTTTCTTCGTATGGACCAAAACACAAAACGTGATACCACAAGTTTCCAGGTTTCTTCGTATGGACCAAACAAACCTCCATGCTGAATTTAATGGAGGTCCTTCAACATGTGGCGAAGTAGTGGTAGAAAACACCATAAAAAAACACTAAACTGAAAATCATGGACTTAATAAACCTCCATATTAGGTTTGGTAAAGATCCATCCATACCGTGCAATTACAAGGACAAACAACAGACAGTACTATTATATTTATATAGATTCCTATTATCTCGATGAAAAATCTATGTTTCTTTAACGTCTTCATGTTATTATAGGGTCAAGCTTAGCCTGTTGGTTATTTTGCGAAACCGTGAATCTGCTATTTCATGGTTAGCGCCCCATTGTTGCAAATTCATGCTTCACGCTTTGGGCTATGGGTGCAATATAAAAGAGAGAAGGTTAAATCCAACTACTCAATTATAATGTCCCAAGATTTGGCAGTGAATGTTGTTGAATAGCTGCTGCCTTTTCTCTAGACTGTAAGTTCAAAATCTATCTCATTTAAGTTTCGTATATAGCATATACGAGACAGAAATTGAAGGTTTAATGGTTATTAAAAAACAAAACAAAAACATTTTCTTCAAACCTCAACAACCTCGATTCTTTGAACAAATTAATTTTTTTTTTATGTTTAGTTGTAATAAGTAATTTTACCTTCACCAATTACGTGAATGTGCACTCGAGACATGTTAGGCCTAGTTTCTAAAGACTTACATTGAATGGGATTTCAATCAGCAGTGTTAATTCGGTATTATCAATCCATGTTTCATTTCTCTTTGGACCTGCTTAAACCATCTTAAAATCAAGTGTATTAACACTTAACCTTATCTTACTATATTTGTTTACGAAACCAAAAATTATTAATTGTAAGTTATCTAGAGATTTATATACCACCCCTCTCCTTTCTTGCTTGCTGCTATGTATGCTGCAGCTTTAACTTTGAAAAGTTTCCTGAGGGCAGCTCGTAACATCATCCATCCAGTCTGACCTAAGAACAAGGGACGTTAACCTAAGCTGTCATTGGTTGCCACTGTGTCTCACGGTCTGTAAATGTGTGTGTGTGTAGGCTGTGCAGGATAATTAATTGTTTAGCCTTAGGATATCGTCGAACGTTGGAACTTGTTGATTGTTTCGATATCGATGTTCGTTGCAGTTATCAAAGCAATAAACTGAAAACAGGAATTATTCTGGGAAAAATCACTTTGACTCCAGGCTTAACAGCTGTGATTAGGGTTAAGGCTTTATGGAAGGCTACCTGATTACAGAATACCACGTTAGCAAATGGAAAGTAGGCTTAACGATGTTCATCATTCCACCTGCGAGATTTCATTAATTACTCTAGTTAGCCAGTCTTTAGACCTGTAAAGGAAACCGAGCAAGGAACAGTTGTTATAGTTTGTGACTATCGCCAGGCCCGTGTCAGAATAAATGATACATACTTTTGTCAATAGTTAGCACTAGTTTAAAATCTTTATTTAAAAAAACAGCTGCAAATAAAACAAGGGTTTAGCGATTTCAACCCAATTTTCTGAAAGTTCATAGTTCTAAATGGATGATATTCCGAAAATTGAACGTGAAAGCAATTAAACATGTAGGCCTAATGTTCATTTAGGTTATTACACTATGTAAGTAGTAGCACGTATATAATGATTCATTAGGGACACGAGCCGATAGCATTTTAAGGTATATTTTATAATTATCCTATATTATTGTTACTCATAATAAAAGCTTTCTAATGTTTTGAAAAAATTATGTCAAATTCTCATCATAATAATAGCACCATTATTTAAGAATTTTAAGAATATTGATCTGTCCCTGAGAAATTGTACCTCGAGGGTTAAATTTTGCTTGTAAATACCATAACATTTCAGTGCATATCAGAAACTAACATTATTTTTATGTATTAAATCTGATAGCACGTTTTTGTTTACTTTATGTAAACAGCATGGTTAATGTTTATAAAATATAATCATGGGCGTCCCCAGACATTTTTGCGTATTTTGTCTTCGTATTTCGAAGATCTTAATGTTTTCTACTAAACAGATAAATACACCGGTTATCAACAAATACTGTTATGATTGTAACTGCATTAGATACGTCTAACCTCTGACTTGGTTACGGACCACTTAATAACTCTTTGAAGAGGCACAACTATTAGTGTTAATTGTAATCCGAATTCACTTCCACCAAACGTGCTCAAAAGTAATGTCCATTATTATAGCACTTGAATGTGGATATTTGACTGGTGAAAAAAGTTTAATTGAATAAATGTTCACCTATGCTCAGTGCTCAAACATTATCTAAAAATCTACTAATCCGATTATTTATTATTACCTCAAAACAATCGACAGTTCAACTAGCTTTATTAAAACATTTGGTGTGGCAGCTAATTTAGTCCATATTTTTTTAATTGGCGTGTTGCTATTGTTATGTGTTTGTTATTTATGTTAGAAATTAGCTTTAAAAACACTGAGGAATTTTGCTCTAATAGTTGTAATACAGTATGCGTGCTGTATCAGTTTTTCTGGCTATTTTTGCATGCTAAGGATATCTACCAGCTCTTCCCGTAAAATCAGAGATGTTAAAAATGAATATGTTTGTTTAAAATGACCAAGCTGTTGTGACATGTTCATGGATTAAACGAATAGTTGCTATGTATTATAATCAATTACATTGTTCTGGTGTTAAGAGTTCTGAAGTTCCATTTGCTTGCAACATAGGTAACTTTTTCGTACGTTCGAGACAATGTATGTGTAATAAAATGACAAGTCCATCTATCTAACATAATACTGCATTTAACGCTTGAAAGAGAGAGAGAGAGGAATACAAAATAAAAAGTATGGGGGCAAATTAACTGGTGTATTCCAAAGGTGTTACTCTTTTCTTTTCTGATATTTATAAATAAATAAAACAGGAATCTATCTATCTATCCATCTAATAAGGGCTGGGTTGTCAGAGCTTTCAGTACGATGCTCGAAGAAACCATTATAGTAATGATAAAGTGGTAAAACTAGATTTACAGAAAAAACTCTAGACGCTGATGAAGTTTCCAGGGTTCCACCTCCTTTCCTGTCCGAACTTCGCTCATGCAGCTGCCGCAGCTGATATAAGTGTAATAAACCGTTCCGAAACACTAAATCTCAACATCTAGCTTGCGGCTACGGTGAAATCATGTTGGATCAATATTAATGAAGTTTTACGCGTGTAATGAAAATCATAGCAACTCTATGTGCATATGTGGCGTATTTCTCTTCGTCTACTTAAGTTTTATTATTACTATTAGTTGTGAAAATGGTAAATGAGTGTTTTTTAAGTCAATGTAAAAATTCATTTTTGAAAAGTAAGATTCGCATTTTAAAATAATGTTTTTTGGTTTTGAATTTAGTCTCATATTAAAAGGCGCACTGTAGACCGAAGTATCAACAATACCTGCTAGTTAGAAATATAGTATTACTATTTTTTTAAAGAGAAATGTACCATAGACCAAAAACGAAACGGATTTTACTAAAGTAACTACAATACCTATTGGTTTGAAAGATAATAGGCCCATTTTTAGAGAATTAAGCGCACCGTGGACCAAAAACGAAACGGATTTTTACTAAAGGAATAACAGTACCTGTTGGTTTGAAAGATAATAGATCTACGTATAGTTAGAAAACAAATTATTCAGCTTCATAATATACTAAGAAGTCTAAAATTTATGACGTTTTTTAGTGCTTGGAGCACTTTGATGTTTTTCTCTGCGTAGAGTATATTAGATAAATATAACCTTAATAAAAATCTATGCTTTTTAACATCAGTTCGTAATCGCATATTCACCTCTTCCAAAACTATAACGTGCTTCGCTGAGTAATCTCAATCCTAGAGTGTAATAAGTAAAACGTTAAGCAACACTATCAGATTATTTAAACTACTTTTTGTTGAGATTTCCAAAACAGTTCATCTTCATATCAGAATATTTTGTATTTTTTAGTAAGCCAATCTGTTTTTTGCTTGTTTTTGTTTTTAAATTTCGCGCAAAGCTACACGAGGGCTATCTGCGCTAGCCGTCCCTAATTTAGCAGTGGAAGACTAGAGGGAAGGCAGCTAATCATCACCACTCACAGCCAACTCTTGGGTTACTCTTTTACCAACGAATAGTGGGATTGACCATCACATCATAACGCCCCACGGTTGAAAGGGTGAGCATGTTTAGTGCGAAGGGGATTCAAACTCGCGACCCTCACATTACAAGTTGAGCGCCTTAACCACTTGTCCATGGCGGGTCATAAGCCAATCTCTTGTATGCCAATAAATAAACATAAAACGTGTATTCAGTTTAGAATTACACGTAAAATTATACAAAGACTATAAATATTCACATAGGTCTTAAAATAAGCCCTAGTTAAGAGTGGCAGGAAGAGGAAAGAAATAAAAAAAAAATAATTTATTAATTAGTTTAATAGTTAGTTAATTAGTTTGTTTAAGTATTAATCAGTTAGTTTAATAGTTTAATAATAGTTTATTTTAAATGGTTAGTTTAATAGTTTTACTTTGTAACTTCATTTTTTTTAATATATCAAAATAAGACATCCCCCGAAAATAAGCCCTAGTGTCATATTTTGGAGTGAAAATTAATATAAGACCTGTCTTATTTTCGGAGAAACACGGTACATGCCAGGTTTGGTAACAGTGATTCCAGCGCTTCGCTAGTTATAAGCGTTTGTGAATTTGTTTGTTAGTTTATAGTTAAGGACAAAGTTGCACAATGAGTTACTGTGCTATGTCAACCACAGGTACTTAAACCTGGTGTTTAGTAATATAAGCCCGTAGAATTGCCGCTGAGTCTCTGAGGGCAATCATAAGCAATTCAAGTGCAGGCTTCTGTCAAATTATGATTTAGATAATACATTCTCTTGCTGGTAACTTAATCTTAAGATGAAAACAACGAAGTATTTGTATTTTTCTTATAGCAAAGTTATATTGAGCTATCTTTTGAGTCCACCGAGGGGAAACAAACCTCTGATTTTAGCGTTGTAAATCCGTAGACTTTTCGCTGAGCCAGCGGGGTACATGAGAAAACAAGAAATAACAGAGCAAATAGAAAATTACAAAATATGAATTACCGAAACAAAAGAAAGTCCAAATCAAACAAAAATCACCTTTCTAGACAATAGAGCTGAGGTTCCGTGGCTTGCGTCCCGTTACTGCCAAAAATATCGCACCAGGTGATGTCAACTATCTGGTTTCCCTCTATTCTATCCATTCAAGTTAAAGATTTGTTAGTGCAGGTAGTCCTCTTGTAGCGAAATCAAATAAAGAAGAAACACTCGGAAAATACGTGCAATAATTGGAAGTTATGTCTAATTCACACTAATTATTCTGATAGTTATTAGTGGAGAGTCTCTAATCTGACGTAACTAAGGTATGGTTGCCGAAAGTTTTTGATATATCCGCAACCTTACCATCAGGTTAAACTGTTTTCCCACCAGTAACAATAACTACACTTAAAAAAAGTTTTTCCAGCACACTTATCTATCTATGTCGTTAATATAAATATAAAGAGAACACGCAAAGGTGCAAACCTCTAGACTACACCACAAATATATTAACTGAACAATCTCAACAAGAAAGATCTGTTAAAAAAGACGCCTCAAAACAAACCTTATTACCACTAATTTTCTAACTTTTATGTTATCAAATCACTTTGTTGCAGTGAAATAATGAACATGAAAAACAGCATATGGTATGGAGAAGATACATCGAGTCGAGCTATAGAACACGTAGTAATTCACGTGAATGAATTTGGCTCGGAATTAGAACAAGGATAAAGAAAGGAGGCCAGGTGAAAAACGATAATGATAACAATAAAATCCAATCATTAAAAGAGTAGCCCATTAGCGACACATACATCAAGTCGATTACAGAGCCAGTTTCCTCTTCATACAGAAGCTCTCTTCCTGCTAACTCGGAGCGCCCCCTGAGGTTGTTTTATGCTGTATGTATGGAGAAACAAATTGCAGCTTTAAAATAATAACGTTGCTTGTATTATTTTAGACGGCATAATTATTTCAAGGTACAACACATTCACAAAGATTATTAGATAAAATAAATATTTATAAAAATACGTAGGCCAGAGACAAATGGCTTACGTTATGACATAAAACGTAATCATAAAGCATTTAATCACAAAATCATTATTGCCAAATAAAAAAAAAATCAAGCATTAATAGACATTTCAAAATATAATGCGTTTATTTAAAAGCATGTGTATTCTCTGGAGACTAGGCCGTCAACAGCAGTAACCTAGGTTACCACTGGGTTGTCAAAAATAGAAAATTATGTTACTATTGGGTGGTCAACAATAGCAACTTATATTACTATTGAATGGATATAAATGGCAACTTACATTACTGGTGATACATCAAAAAATAATTTTCGTTCCCTAAAAATTCTTGAATGTCATTTGATTTTACATTATTACGCAGTCGTTATAATTGTTTTGTCATATTTCGATTAGAGTGATTTGATTGTTTGTTTTGTTTTTGAATTTCGCGCAAAGCTACTCGAGGGTAATCTGCGCTAGCCGTCCCTAATTTAGCAGTGTAAGACTAGAGGGAAGACAGCTAGTCATCTCCACCCACCGCCAAATCTTGGGCTACTCTTGTACCAACAAATAGTGGGATTGACAGTCACATTATAACGTCCACACGGCTGGGAGGACGAGCATGTTTGGTGCGACTGCGATTCGAACCCGCAACCCTCGGATTATGAGTCGAGCGCCTTAACACCCTTGGCCATGCCGGGCCAGAGTGATTTGAACCCTACAGTGTTATATGACGAGCATTATATGAGAAACACACGAAAAGGCATTATCGTTATTGCTATTTTGATAAATATTTTTCTAGAAATAAGTGTCAAAACACTAAAAAATGATATTTTAAGTAAAAAGCTCATATTTTTAAGTTTTATATCCTGCTTTTGAACTAAAAGAAAAAATCTTATATACTGTTATTTCACTTTGTGATAAATTTAGTTATTGTAAGAGTGTTGCTTTCGGACGTGTCAGCCAATGTACAATGGTTTAGCTAAAACTTTGATTATAGGTTTACAACTTAGAGTTTAAATATGGCCTTCTAGATAAAATAGCATTTTTTTCCCTCTTGTTCTCCTTGTGTGAAAACAGCACCATCAAAAACAGTACAAAAACTTAATAGCCCCCTACCAGGCAGAAGTAGTGCACTCTGGAAGTTCGGGAGCCATTTGTCGTTACCACCCTCTAACCAGGTGGAGGTTGGTTAAAGAATGTTTTCAATATTATCCTAATTACAGGACCAGTGCTATCAATCAAGTAGTCTTTGTCACTGCGCATGTCTCGAAAATCTATCATAGTAGCCAACTTCCACCGTCCTTATAATTTACAAAGGATAACATTTTGATTATAAATGTTTCATTCAGTTACATAGAGGTTATTACTGTCATTTGGCCACCGGCTGCCACACAATTTATCCTCTGCAATCCACGTCACCGCTCGATTCACAGAGGAGAGAGTACGCGAAGAAGGTAATTCGCTAGCTTGTAAACTATCATTAAACTAGTAACCTGACGATGCCAGGCCTTGACCTCTCTGCTTTATAACACGGCTTCTAGTGTCTGTTGCATGCTACAGATAGAATGGAAAGTGTAGCTAAAAATTCCACAACTGACAATCTATCTTACGTTCGCCACAGTAAATAACTTCCTTTTGTTATTAAAAGTCCGGTAATAAAACAAATATTTCTTTTATTTGTATGTGTTGGAAAAAAAACGTTCATATAAAAACTAACAGGCCATGATATGATGACGTCACAAATAATATATTAGCTGATGTATGTAGGTAAAACATGGGTGAAGTTTTGCGATTAGCAATAAACATTAGCTCTTATACATCAGAACAATGTTTTATACACAGTAAAAAACTATAATAAAATTAAGCAGCCTGTAAATTTCTCAGAAAAAGTGTAGAAAAAAAGGAAAAATAAAAGCTTCAACAAAATTTGTCCCCTTGTGGCTCAGGTCTGAGGGTTTATAACGCTAAAAATTGGATTTTGATTTATATGGTGGGTTAACATTTAACATTTAGAGATTTTGTAAAATTCCGTTTCTTGCTTTGTGCAGAACATCTTTTGAATATAACGTTAACTTTTTGAAAACACTGGTCTTTCCAACTTGGAACATACCTTTCAGGGAAATAAACATTTAATATGTCAGGACTCGATCTTAGAAAATACTTACAGGAAACCTAGTTAGCGCATAAAGTTTGTTGCGTTAGACCATATTCGTAGTGTTGATTTATTGTGTGAATTCTGAGAAAGACCACATATTCAAACACATTTAAGGGCCATCTGCGCATAGCCCTTCCAAAACCTCAAAAATATCCACTCTTCATCTATTCTTGTCTCACTGAATGATGAGATTTGACTGTTATTGTTATAACGCACCTTCGACTCCAAATTGTGGAGTGTGTGTGTGACAACGGGACGCGAAGTTTGAGTACGGAACTACGTCGATATGAAGACTAAACATTCAGATATATTGAAACGTCAGTAGTTATCCCTCCAGGGAAGATATGAGAGGTAACAAAAATCTAGAAATAAACCATCCTACTTTCCTACTCGCAGACGTTTTCAAGCTGTGTGAATAAATAGTCTATTATGTGTATTATTTTTCTAAATGAGTCAGATAAGAATAATAATAAAGAAATGTCCATATTTAAAGTCATTATTACTTAACTACTCACCCCAGGTTTGACCAAGAGCACTCTGAAAGTCATAATGAAACAATCTAATAATATATGTTAAGAAAATGTTACTGTACATCTTACATCTTTTTCAATTAGCTGTTTATTATTCACTCAATTAACCTATTACAAGCACTGTTTAATCGAAATTACCAAAGCTCATATTATTAAAAGTCAAGAAATAACAGAAATAAAAACAGTGCTAGTTTGCCAGATAAGCGATTTGGGTATGCAGTATATATATTTTTAAATCCCGTACTAATTTTGAGAGTGCAGTATATATATATTCTTAAAATCATGCATTAATTTTGGTTATGCAGTGTAAGTTTTTTTTTAAATCATATACCATGCTCAAACTTTCTTAAATAAAAAAATATTATTGTCGATGTGCCTCTCGTGTAGCTTTGCGCGAAATTCAAACCAAACCAAACCAATCCATTAAAAATTTAGAATAATTAAATCAGTCTTCAATAGCACTTGCATATGTTATGTGATGAATATCATAAAAAACTTTGACTGCGCTGCAAGGTTCAGAGACCCTATTATACCGATTGGTCTTCTTCATTGTCGCTAATTAAGTTCACAACTAAAATCGTTAGAATACACGCTCATGGTGCCTGAGCTTTGCGTCAAAATTTGATTTCGCAGACTTGTTAGTGGGATGAGTGGACAAAGTTTTAAATATGGTGCTCCGAGATCCGGTAGAGGACCAGGAACGCAAATCCCGAGACCAGATTCGAGGTCAACAACTCTGAAACCCTAACCTTAAACCCTTTTCCTGCCTAGCTGCCCTTGCGATTGCGTTTCTATTCCCTTTAGAGGGGTATACGCCATATAGATAAAGACATTCTGGGTCAGCTTTAATCCGCCTGCCAAGTTTGGTTCTGCCAGTTCCAAAATTATGGGAAGGGTATAGCTGGACAAAGATACAAAGAAGCAAAGCAAATTATGACGTTTCAGAAATACCTAGAGTGGACCATGAACACAAAATCGATCCCATAATTGATTTTAGCAGCCCTGAAAATCTACTCTTAAACTTCATCATTCCTTGCAACCTTATGGGGGCATTTAACCCCCTTGGTATCCAGTTGATAGTGAGGAGACGCCATATAGACAAGGACTCCACCTGGGCCATCTACAGCCCTGCTGGCATCAGAAATGTAAGGGGAATTATCTGTACACAAGTTATAAGCTGAATTACTTTCGGGTAAATGTTATATCAAAACTGGCCTAAATAAACAATCACATTCTTGTTATATCTTTAGTACAATCAAACTTCGAAAAGCTAGGTTATCAAACCTATCTTCTCTTATCAACCAAACAAAGTAAGGATAGATAACGTGAAGTATAAAATAACTTACCTTTTCAATGTACTATTAAAACTAACCGAAAATTGGATTTTTTAAACCCTTTACAATTTTAGATAAGAAGACTTAATGTTTCGTGTATTAACTCTAAACCTCAACAAATTATACGTAAAATAAAATCGTAAGAGGACCACAAAACAGAAGGTCAAAAGTTTTCTTAGGAAGACTGGCACAGCGGTGTCTCCGGACTCACACTGCTAGAAACCGGGTTTCGATACTCGTGGTGGGCAGAGCACATATAACCTATTGTGTAGCCTTGTGATTAATTTCAAACAATCAAACGTATAATATAGTTCAAAACAGTAATTTACTTTTAGAAAATATTTAAGAATTTTTCCTCCCATAACTGTTTCGATGTTTGCATGTATTTTCAAATATTTCAAACAAACAAAAACATGTGAATTCTCATATTGAACAAGAAGGGTTAATTTTTCATATAATTATTGTTTTCTTTCAACTTTCACTGTTAATTTACTTGCATAGATCTATTACGTGCTAGTGATTGACACCCTCCCTATGGTGATTAAAGCGGTCGACTCATAGTCTGAGAGTCGCGGGTCCGAATCCCCCTCATCCCAAACATGCTTACATTATCAGCCGCGAGGGCGTTACAATGTCATAAGCAACCCCACTATTCGTTGGTAAAAGAGTAACCCAAGAGTTGGAGGTGGGTGGGGATGACTATCTGCCTTCCTTCTAGCCTTACATTAAGGACGAATATGGAAGATAGAGCTTTGTGGCGAAATTCAACAAACAAACCCATCGGTTGATATGGGATAGTTTAGACTCACATAGGGATCTATTACTTTAAACGCCCGACATGCTTCGCACTATTTATATTTTACGTGATTGTTCTAAAATTGTAAGAAAATTATAACATTGAGAAATCTCGATATCAATGAGGTTATATATCAAGAAAGATTAAGAATATTTTTACGTAATAAATTATTCATGAAGAAGGTGTGGCTATAAGATGGATTTAAAAAAGGCAAAAAAAGGAACATTAAGAATACAGCCAGAAGAAAACAAGTAAACATTTCGATGAAGCAAAATAAGTAAAAGAAAATTGTTACATAGATGAGAAACATAATAGAAATAGTCGATTAAAGTGTATAGCCAGACAAAGGCAAGCATCTAAAATAAAAACAAAAATAGATGGATGGATAAAATAATGAAACTAGTTGATTAAAATGTTTTCTCATAATACAGTTGATATTATTCACAATTTTCTAAATTAACTCTTTTTTTTAGTAATAATAAAGGATGAAAAACTGAAACAACGTAATTATTTACTAATCATTTGAACTTTTGCATTATGCCTCCCCCTCAGACCCCCTTGGTACAGCAGTTTGTCTACTGATTTACAGCGCTAAAATCACGGGTTCGACTCCCCTCGGCGGACTCAGCAGATAACTCGATATGGCTTTGCTATAAGAAAACACACACGCCTACCCTTGTCTCATTAATATATGTTCTCAGGATTAATGGGGCTTAACATGGAGTGTTGATTCTTGCAGTCACATATTGATTTATTGTTGTTGTTTTTTTAACTGATGTATGTTTTGTAGTACTATTTTAATTATCCCTAAACATTTAAAAGTAGTAAGAGCAATGTTAAATATTCTATTTAAGATGAAGGTAACAACATTTACTTCTGAACACAAGTTTTAGTGGAATATCAGCGTCTATTTCATGATAGCTTGCCAAGAATTTCGAGCCCGGTAAGTTTTGCCAACAAGTATTAAAATACAGGCTGAGTTAGCTACATCAGGTCTTTAATTACTGTGTGCCAGTGATATAATTGACATAACATATAAATTCTACTGAATTGTAAAATGTCTAACCCACAGTTCGTTAATATAATTAGCACTGTAAATCTATTTCTCTCTCTCTCTTTTCTAATCGTTTAGGAACAATTAGAAAAATAATTACATTTTATAATTTATTTTTGTTATGAAGATTGTCTTAAACTGTCAATATAATATGGATTTGTTTGTTTTGAATTTCGCGCAAAGCTTCATGAGGGCTACTTAAGCTAGCCGTCCCTAATTTAGCAGTGAAAGACTAGAGAGAAGGCAGCTAGTCATCACCACCCAGAGCGCCCACAGCCAACGCTTGGACTACTCTTTTACCAACGAATAATGGGATTGACCGTCACATAATAACGCCCTTACGACTGTAAAAGAGAGCATATTTCGCGTTAATATAGGTATATAAAACTAGCTTATATTTCCTTAGCTGGCTTAGCCCGGTGAAATATTATTAGGGTTAATATGGAAGTGCATCCGATTAATATTCTAATGTTTAATAACCAGTACAGAATTTCATTTAGCGGTTCATTAATTTATTAATTTGCTACATAGAAGTTTGCATTAATTTCTGTTTGTGTATGCTTACAAAACCATACAGCGAATTTTGTAGTTGTTTGAAATAATAATCAGTGATGTCGAGAAAACCCACTTGCAGAGAAATATATATGCAAAAACGGCTCGTTTGGGTTGAGAAAATAATTTACATAGAATAGCGAACAACGTTTCGACCTTCTTCGGTCATCGTGAGGTTTACAAAGAAAGAGGTAACTGACCGGAAGCTGACCACATGTTTCAAAGGGGTTGTGTAACTAAGTGTCGGAATGTAGAGGGCGGTGTTAGATGTTTGAATATATAATTTTATTTTATTATATTAATATAGGTATAAAGGTGTCCCTTTATATTGGTTTATTTTGTGTTTAAGTTGTTGTATAGTAAGGCTTCTTTAATTTTGCGTATGTTTATGCTTGTTTCTTTATTTAGTATTTGAGTGTTTTTCATGGTTATGTTGTGTTTATTTTACTTGCAGTGTTCGAAAACGTATGAAGGTGACTTTTTATGTTCTTTGAATCTGGTTTCAATTTTTCTACTTGTTTCTCCAGTATAGAACTTTGTGGCAGTTATCACATTGTATTTTATAAATAATGTTGGTGTGGTGTTTGTCAGTGTAGTTTTTACATAGTATAAACCTCAGTTTTGTGCCTGTTTTTTGAATAAATTTGGTATTAACTGGAATGTCATATTTTGTTATTAGTTTTTGCTAAATGTTGGTTATTTGTCTGCTGATGTCGGGAATATATGGTATGCAGCAGTATATGGTTTCGTGATTTTTTGATTCGTGAGATATATTTACTTTTGTTGGTTATTTTGCTTTCTGTCTAGGTGTGTGCGTATAATGTTTTCTACGGTTTGTGGAGGAAACTTATTGATGTTGATGAAGTATTGTTTTATTTTGTCTAATTCATCGTTAATTTTATCTGGTGAGCATAGTTTTATGGCTGTGTTTATTTGGTTTCTTAGTATGTTGAGTTTTTGTTTTGTTTCATGTGCTGAGTCCCAAGAAATGTATAGTCCAGTATGGGTGATTTTTCGGTGGATTTCTGTTTTAACTTGTGTGTCCGTTCTTGTAAATTTTAGGTTAAGAAATGATATTTGATTGCTTTCTTCCTGTTCACATGTGAAGTTAATGTTGGGATGTATAGAGTTAATGTGATTGAAAAAATTAAGTATGTGTTCTGTAGATCTGAATCCGCAACCGTGTCATCTACATATCTGTACCAGTATAGTGGTGGATGTAATGCTGTGTTAATTGCTTGTGTTTCAACTTGTGTCATAAAAATATTGGCTAGAACTGGTGATACTGGGTCGCCCATGCTTAGGCCATTTGTTTGTTTATAGTTGTGGTTGTTGAACATGAAGTTTGTCTTTATCGTGGTGAATTCTATGAGGGTTGCTAATTAGTTGCTGGGAATGTCTATAGTTGGGTTAGGGTCTCGGATATAGAGTTCTGAGGCTATCTTGCAGGCTTCAGTGGTTGGAACTTCTGTAAAGAGGGATATAACATCGAAACTGGCCATTAAGGCTTTATGATTAAGTTGATTTAGATTAGCCTTGAAATTAAAAGTCTTTGATGAATGAGCTGGCTGATGTTACATATTTGGAGAATGCCCATGCTGTGTATTTACCAAGATTGTAATTAAAAGATTCATATGTGGACATTATTGGTCGTAATGGACAATCTGGTTTATGAGGTTTGGGGATGCCGTTTATATGTCAAGCATAGTCCAACGTTTTGTGACACATTAGAGTCTACGGGCAGAAAAGTCAGCGGAAAAGGCTGTCTACTTTCCCCAGGCGACAGTATATAACACAATCAAAAAAGATCTTCGTCTGGAAAAGTGGCACAAATCGTGTG
This sequence comes from Tachypleus tridentatus, assembly GCF_004210375.1. NCBI lineage: Eukaryota > Metazoa > Arthropoda > Merostomata > Xiphosura > Limulidae > Tachypleus > Tachypleus tridentatus. The sequence goes on from NC_134834.1 coordinate 32,594,212, forward strand.
ACACATATCAGTGCAACCATCGCACACGTCAAACAAGTGGAGATGAAAATGAGTATTTACTCTGTTCCAAACGAATATATATGTTTGTTTTTGAATTTCGCACAGAGCTACTCGAGGGCTATCTGTGCTAGCCGTCCCTAATTTAGCAGTGTAAGACTAGGGCTACTCTTTCACCAACGAATAGTGAGATTGACCGTCACATTATAACGTTTTCACGGCTGAAAAGGCGAGCATGTTTGGCGCGACGAGGATACGAACCCGCGACCCTCAGATTACGAGTCGCACGCCTTAACACGCTTGGCCATGCCGGGCCCTTATATATATGTCAGTGCCCACAAACTTCTGTGCACTCGCACTGTTGAAACGGGACTAGGAAACATTCTCTTGGTACACTACATGGATTTTGGGCATTACATCCTTACGACTCATCGTCGTAAAGTTAAAACTACAGGGCTGTTATTAAAATCGTTTCATTATAACATACTCATTCCTCTGTATAATTCTCCAATATGTTAAGTTTTTGTACTTGATATACTCCTTATTTGATTGCAGCTAGATCATGTAATCTTGATTAATTTACGAATCTTCGAAATTTTGGCTGATTTAGTGTAAAAGGTGAATGACGTTTTAAAGTTAAAATATAATATTTTGTCGATGTCAAACACGAGTAGAAAAACATATGATAATCATTATGATAAAGAAAATCTAGCAAAACCCGTTATCACTGATTTTTCTTATTCAAGTGTACACGTAACATAACAATATTTATTCTGTTCTTGTTACAAGCTGACAACTTGTATACATTTGATGTTTGTTTGTGTGCAAAGCTGTATAGTTCAATAGAAATTGACACAAAATATGGCCAACCCGTACATTTTCCAAAACAACTAAGTTTTGGTCTTAATACACATGTGGGTATCTGAAAGCTGTTTTTTTCGGGTCAAAGTTAGGCCTATACAACTATTTTTCTCTGTAAAAAGACTTCTGTTAAATATTGAATCAACACAGTATATATAAACTATACTCAGAATGACTCAATAAAACCATCTAACATAGCTTTTTGCATGATTTTATAAGAAAACTGAAACTTCAATATTTTAGGACATTAATGCTTAGAGATATTGAAAGTTTTAAGGTGAATATGACAGACGTGTCTGATATTCTAAGTCCCGAACACAAACAGGCACGAGTGATTGTGCTTGAACATATCTATGATGATTTAACGTTATGTTTTGAATTCAATAACCAGATTACAGAAATAGTTAATGAGTTTAATACAGCGAACGTCAAATAAATTTATAACAATGCGTTCAAGACAACGCATTAAGACAGTCGCAACTACTGACAACAACATTAATAATTAGCTGCTGTTTATAACACTTCTACTGTTGTTGCTACTGCTTGCTGTACCCACTATTAAACTAATGTTACTGCCAATAAGACATCATGGTGTCTACTGTGTCAAGAACAAGTCATTGTGTAGTTGGTGGTGGAACGTTAGGTCTGAAGGGATTATCTACGCTGCTTGAAACATCACGAAGGCGTGAGACGAGCTTCACCAGAAAGTATGATAATCATCGCGTTTTGTAAAACACCATGTGCATGACAAGTGCTACGAGGCTTACATACTGGCAAGAAACATTAAACAAGCTCCGCACACAGTACGGCTGAACTTGACATACATAATTTGTCAACTTTGAAACTAAGGCCTGGAATTGACTATTACACATAGTACGTTCTGAGGAACTGGACTTTGAAAGTGCACAAAAGGACTCAGGGTACAATGACATCACTAGGAAAATGAAAGTTGTGTGAGTCAACAAAAGATCAGCGTTTTGTAAGAATTCATACACAAGAAGTGTGAAGAGAGATCAGATCCCCTGCCAATATCCGCGTTGTCGAAACCAAATATCGTTAAAGGTGCGTGCAAGCTTTCTTAGCATATAAGTCTATATTCTGATTAGTAAAACTGTCAGATAATAGAGAAGTGAAATCTTTGAAACCTAGATGATGCCAACGAAGAAGCATTCAGCCGTCTTTGTGGCTGATTGATACAATCAGAAAACAAGAAAAAAACAATAAACCTTAAATGATGTAACTACCCAGTTAGCATTATACTTACCCCCAGATGCACCTCATTATAGCGTAACTCATATATAAAATCGACTGTTCGAGCATTATGGAAAGGACGTCTCAATATAGGACACCTCGATGGCAGATTTAGTATTGTCACTTTGGCAGAAAGAACACCAGAAATGCTTCATGATTCATGTGGTGATAATTCGAAAGGCACTTGAACTCAGAGTAAACCATGAATAAGTAATTATCACAACAAACGATACAGATATTCTAACATTGCTAAACTATTGTAACATCAAACGATACAGATATCTTAATGTTGTTATTTGCGTCATGCAGATAATTTAACAGATAAATACTTTCCAACATAGATTTCATTGAATACAGTGTCTGGATGGGATACGATTTCATCTCTGTATCGAATCGATAAGCTAAGCATCTCAAAATATTTCTGTGAGCACAACAATGACGTTCAGAAGTACTCAAAGTCAGAGACGCATCTTCAGCAAACGACTTGCTACAGGATATGGGCTAGAAATATATGCATGCTCTCTACACGGACAGTACCAAATCAAAAGATTTAGATGAATTGTGATACTTGGATATGATATCGACTAATCTTATTCCTATTCATCTCATGCTAACTCCAACAAATAGAGCAGTCCACTTTCACTTTCTTCGAGTTAATCATCAAGTCAGTATTTGGCATCGTTTGAAGACTGGGCTAAATAGGGAGGTTTATGAGTAGAAAGTTGAAGATGGTTCCATTTTACCTGTAATTGCTGATAAAGGTGCATTATTGATGGAACCTCATACAGATGTTAGACATTCATGTAAGAGCAGTGAACGACTATTTATGTCAAATGGATGTTTCAAGAAGGGTATCACTTGTAGTATTCATTGCAAGTGTGAAGCACAATGACCAAACACTTCTAGCACCGTTGATGACAAAGCTCCTAATCAACACCACTCACCACTAAATCTTGAGCTACTCTCTACCAGCAAAAACTGTAATTGACCGTCACAGTATAACGCTCACACACTTTCAGTAATGGGATGCGAGTAGAGCGCCCTAAACACCATACTATTCCAGAACCAGTCCTGTTAAATATTGCTAGCTAGCACAGAAACGTTTAGTGGTAATTTTAGCTTCTGATAAAAAGCAACAACATTTATTTGAATAAAACTGAAAACATTAAACAGCTTTCCAGGAACTAATGTTAATATTGCAAATGATTTTTTTTTCAGCTTTTGAGAGTTCTACTGCTTAACAATTCTTGAACCCTGTATAACTGAAGATGTTTTAGTACATTTCAAAGAGCACTTAAGTTTAGTAGTTTATTAATATTACAATGTATAAATGATCGAATTACCAACTGTCAAGATACAACTGAATACATAAATCGTGTTTTATTTAGAACAAACTACTGCAGTAGTCCTCAATAAGCAGCTTGTGCCACAACACACTCACAAAAGCATAATTAGTGGCCCGTACTCTTAACCCAAAGACCAAGACTTGTAATTTGTTGTTTATTTATTTTTCAAATCCTTGGTTATTTGCATTTCTTTAAACGCGTTTATATAATTTTATAAAACTTTAATCTAGGTTTAATTGTAAAGCAGATTACCATGGAGCCGTCTTTATGAAATCTTGTTTTATTTACAATATTTTATTTTCATTACTTTAAACGCGTTGATAGTTGTTTTCTAAGTTGAATCGATATATACCGAATTATCCTCACTACAAGAATAGAGACGAATCAAAGAGATGTACCCTTATCGCTCTTAAAGCCTCAGTTATCAGGCGAGGATCATTCTGAGGTCACTTCTTGTTTGAGATTAGCAGATGTCCAACTATTATATACGAGCTCTGTTCATCCATTCGCACACTAAGAAAATTTCGTTTTCAATGAAACTGCAGGTGTGCCCTATCGTGAGGTTTTGTTGGCTGTCTGTCCGTTTTCTAAGCTATGCATTGATTTCTTTAAGTGCTTTGAATCTATCCGTATATTCCAGGAAAACAGCCCATTAGAAACCTATATGAGTGAGAAGAATTTACAAACACGACCACTGTGATTCGCGTTTTCTTTTAGGAAAGTTTTTTCTTAATCTCTCGAGTTTAAAATCTTTCAAAGGTCTGTAGCTTTACAAGTCAAAAATTTTCGGTTGTTACGCAGACGGTTGTATTTCTGGATTGAACAAATAATATTGAGTTTAAAGCACAAATTACTGACCTGATGCTTCACATTTTAAACCAAGTTTAATTCTCAGGAACAAAACAAGAAACGATAATAAATAAAAGCTGCATATGCTTCTTATTACATATTCAGTTGCATTACTGGAAGTAATAAAGATAATCACATAGTATTCAGTGTTAGCTTAAACATTACACCTTATTCATTGATCTCATATCAAAGGTTTACTCCGTAAGCTATTGTGCTAAATTATTTCACAAAACTAAATAATATTACTGTTTGTCGAAAGCCATTAGATAGTTAATTATATAAATTTGTATTCTCAAGACAGCTAGTATGGGTATTAAAACTTAAATTAAAATAAAGTATAGAACAACGTTTCGACTTTCTTTGTTCTGTTCCTTACTTTAATGAGATTTAATACCCATACCAGCCGTTTTGAGAATACATTTTTATTTCAAGAGTCTTTCTCGTTATCACGAATTTATATATTTATTTAATATTGATTTTTGTAGAATATGTATATATTCTGTGAACAATTGTTTGATTTTTATATATATCTCCTCTTTACGTGCTTGATATTACTGTTGTTGTTTTTTCATTTGTATTTTGTTACAAGCGATTAAACTTTTTTTTAATTGTTGGATTTTAATTATTTGATACTGTAAACTTCTCTACGTAATAAACTTGTTTAATTCACTACCTAATCCACACAGTTGTTAAATTGAACAAAGTGTGCCACACATATACAATTTATATTACCTCGGGTACGAAAGCTCCAGTGGTATTTCATACACAGATAACTCTACCCTTGTGGCTCATAAAACCACTATTTGTTCGTAAAAAGTAGCTCAATAGTTGGTGGTGGGTGGTGTTAATTAGCTGTTTTTTCTATACTTTATCATTTCAAACGCAGATAGATAATTTTCGAATAGCTTTAAACAACATTCAACAAAACAAACCATAGTTTAGAACTGACTAGCAGTTAAGGAACCAGTATCCCACCATCCATTGGGTACAAGTTTACCTTTAATTGCCCAAAGTTTGGACCTTCGATCTGTAGCGTGGAACACTGACCACTAGGGTTCTAGCTTTAGTTCATTATATTTCTATTTACCTATAAACATGAATTGATAACTCAGTAACAATTAGCAGATCATAATACAGCACGTTTTGTAATTTTAACACTTAGATAATGATAGTTCAAATATTTATGAAAGAGACGGGGTTGGCATATGGTTAGTGAATCAAGACAGTCAATCCGAGAATTCGTGTCTCACATTCCTCAGTCTCAGAATGCGCTTTGTACTTCTGGGAGGTAAGTGCGTTATAAAAGTGATGGTCAAAACCCATTATTGAAACAAACAGAATAGTGCATTAGTTGGTATGATGCTTTAGACTAGCAGTATTCAAAATTAGGGACGGCTATGCGCAGATATCCATTGCCCAGCTTTGTGTGAAAATTCTAAAATATAAATACTATTCAGAATTTTTTTAACTTATACGTAACACTTCAATAAGTGAAGGAGGAAAAACAAGACAAAAACGTGTTATTAAAGTGTCAAGTGACTATTAAATTAATTTGTGTCAAAAAAAAAGAAGTGGTCGCATAAATCATTGGCCTCTAAAGGCTTTACACTTAGGACATTCAAAACTAATATTTTAAATTTTCATAAAACGGACACAAAAATGACAAACACAAATGGTAGTCCAATGCACTTGTTTTAATCTGTCTTATGATTTACAACAATATTAATAGTAACAACAAATAGAAGAGACAGTTCACAATCATTGAGCAATCTATTGGGATCAGATACGGCACAAATTTACACAACGCTGAAGCCGTTCAGTTTTTATAAAGAAATAACATGAAATATTAATCTTAAATATAGATGATACAAAATATCTTTCTTTTCCCTTTCTCTCTCTCTGCCAAACATGTGCATTATGAAAATAGAAAGCAGCGTGTTTCTCACAATCCTTTCTTAAAGAGACAATATCTTTTATTCGCCATTTTGTTTTTTAAATTTATTTTTTGTTGTACAAATTTCACGACAGGACAGGTAATGAACATGTTGCTTGTGCGATCTGTTATCCAATAACCAGCGCCTCATTTTATTACCTATTGTTATTGCTTTAACAAAGAAGATAAGATTTCCTTAAATAATGGCACTTATTTGTCGCAGTTTTCTTTATATATGTGTATACATACTTACCTATTTGCATATTAATGATAAACTCACAGCACACACACAAGCACGCAGTTCAGACATTTTAGAATAATATTATAAGCAAGTGACATGAGTTTTAAAAAAACTCGGCTATCAAGGGCTATGTACTTTCAGATTGTCCACCACCCCTCAGTGCAAAATAACAACGCTAGAAACCGGGTTTCGATACCCGTGATGGACAGAGCACAAATAACCAATTATATAGCTTCAAACAAACAACTTTCCAGATTATTTCTTTCTGAAACAAAAGTTCCCACACTTTTACGGCTCAAGGCTCCAGCTGGACATTATGTGAAATCTAGTTTTAATTTGTTGTTGTTGTTGTTTTTTAGCGGAAAGTAAATAATGGACTATCTACACTCTTACCACTGAAGGAAATCGAATCCCAGGTTTTAGCATTGTAAGTCTGCAAATTTACCGTTGGCACACCGAAGGAGAGGTGATAATGGTTTCACTAAGAAGTTCCGTAGATTTCCGCGCTTTCGTTTATATCCAGTTTTAACTGTCCATTTTGATCAACATTTACTGTTACAGTAACAATACTGTTAGCTTGGGTATTCTTCTGATATCAGGATCGTTTCGGAAGGTATATATTTTTAATGTGTTGCGGCCCCATGAAACCATAAATCATGTTCTCCAATGCGATCCTATTTTTGGATCTTGGAACCATTTATCTGATCAACATATGATAAACTTATAAAATAATTTTCACTAATTTTTTGAGCGATTTATCGGAAGACAATCATTTCCCGTAATACTTCTCATGTAAGTTGTGTAAAGCAGTGAGTACCAGTAATACTTCTCATGTAAGTTGTGTAAAGTAGTGAGTACCAGTAATACTTCTCATGTAAGTTGTGTAAAGCAGTGAGTACCAGTAATACTTCTCATGTAAGCTGTGTAAAGTAGTGAGTACCAGTAATACTTCTCATGTAAGTTGTGTAAAGTAGTGAGTACCAGTAATACTTCTCATGTAAGTTGTGTAAAGTAGTGAGTACCAGTAATACTTCTCATGTAAGTTGTGTAAAGTAGTGAGTACCAGTAATACTTCTCATGTAAGTTGTGTAAAGCAGTGAGTACCAGTAATACTTCTCATGTAAGTTGTGTAAAGCAGTGAGTACCAGTAATACTTCTCATGTAAGTTGTGTAAAGCAGTGAGTACCAGTAATACTTCTCATGTAAGTTGTGTAAAGCAGTGAGTAGCAGTAATACTTCTCATGTAAGTTGTGTAAAGCAGTGAGTACCAGTAATACTTCTCATGTAAGTTGTGTAAAGCAGTGAGTACCAGTAATACTTCTCATGTAAGCTGTGTAAAGTAGTGATTATCAGTAATACTTCTCATGTAAGTTGTGTAAAGTAGTGATTATCAGTAATACTTCTCATGTAAGTTGTGTAAAGTAGTGAGTAAATACGATATAAAAATATTTAACTTTATTCTTACCTCAAACTCTCTCTGGATTTATAAGTAATTCCAAAAAAATACTTCATAAAAATGGAAAACTGCCTGAAACTTGCATGCATACGCCCTATCATAACGAAATATGCTGGAAATAAGCACTTACACTTCATAAAAAGTTTACTTTTCTTGACTAAACCGTTTTTTGTGACAGAAATATATGTTAAAACCATAACGATCAACTTTGAAACTAACAATTATAACATCCGCATCTTGTTCCCCTTGTAATAGTAATTTTATATTGAGCAGTTATATTGTTAAAAATGAGACGTTTTCTATAAAATATCACACTTGATTTAAGGGGAAAAAATGATGTCCTCAAAATATACACATGAATGAGTTTGTTTTCTATTTCCAAGTGAACAAGAAAAAAACCTTTTCAACCTGAATTACCAAGAATCTAGACAGTTCGATAAAACATCTTAACAGTCCATAGTAAGTCGGTGTAAGATTAACGTAAGGCACAATCGTCGATCGATCACAGGATTTCTAATATCACGAAATATTTCTGGAAAATCATTTTTCTTGTTCATGAATTATTTATAATTACAAATATAGAGAAGAGAACAAAAATAGAGAAAAGTTATAAATTTGAGCCATGGCCATCTTGGATTCCCCCTCCATCCCCAAAAATATATATTTTCGTGATATGTTTAGTTGAAAATATGTAACAATTATTTGAACCGATAAGGGGGAAAATGGGGCAGAATATACATATAAAATAAAAATTTAATTTAATATATCAGAACCATCTTTTGGCACAAAAATACACTATAATACACTAGCTAAACAATAACTAATACAAACAAAAGGTGTGGTGTGCATAAGCACTTTGGAACGTATGGGGGTATATAATGAGCAAATGTGAAACTTTTCAAAACATCAGAATTTCCATCAATAATAAACAGACTCGCCAACAAATGGTAATATCTTTCTGGAAACACCAACAAACATAGTCGGTAACATTAGGTCAGTGGCAAGTAGCAAACTATAAGCAATGTAGCACAGAAAGGAAAAGGAACAAGTAGACTGTGGTTATTATTGATTATGACTCTTTTTCTAAACGAATAAACTATGTGCTTCCACCACAAGTTGGTTCTTACAAACACCTCACTATATGTGCATGTCAGTTGGTGAATGTTCACAGTACACAGAATTGAAAAAAATAACAATAAAAAACAACAACGAAATTTAAGAAAAATTCGGCGAGATGTTTTAAAACAAAACCATAGTTTGAAGTTGAAATAAGCCGTTTACGTATTTTCAACAGCGACTGGCAAGCCTATCACCTATTAAAATTTTAATGAACTTAGGAACATAAGTAAAAAATGTAAACACCTGGTAATTTTTTGGCCGCAAGAAAAAAAAAAGTAACTTTTTCGTCCAAGCTCTTCAAATTTCACCGGAGAATTTCCAGAGCTGGCTACCACTATAGGTTTAGGAAGGATTCCAAGTTCTATAAGTCCAAACCAATAACTTCTTCAACTTGAACAGCATATGACTATATGAAGAATATCCTCCCAGCAAGCAGCACTTATCCAGCCGTATTCACAGGTTCGTGTTTTCTTTTAGGTCTGTGGTTAAAGTTTGACAAACGGAAATAATAAACTTCCGATTTGTTTTGTTTTTTCTGTGGAAAGCAGATTAGTTCACTTCGATTAGTAAGACGATAAAGGACTAGCTGTCCTTTTTATATAAATTATTAATATTTCTATTTCTTTTATCAAAATATTGATCACATCTCGTTATTTTTATTTTATATTACTTTCGTATTAAAGCTGAAAAACTCGCTTTTGATGTTTTATCACATCACACCGGTAGATGACTCTTCCTATTTGGTACGGCATCAACCAATGAGGTTTCGAGTTCTCAGTATACATTTAAGAAGAATGCCCAATGTCTTCTAGCGCTGATGTCAATTTGGTGACACAAGTTGCTCCTTCTGCTTTCCACAAAAACCTAAAAAATTAAAGTATACTTTATTATAAATATTACTTTATAAACAATATCACATTTTTGTGAGTTTTTTATGTTTGTTTATGAAAATGGTTAATAATATGATGATCTAGACCAAATATGGATTGAAGGGAGAAACAGAAATCACAGACTCTGAACACTCAGTGTGGTATTATTCGTGTACTTTGGAACTATACGTGTCTTCCATTGACATCTATCCGACAGAAGTCTCTCTTAAAAATCGTCAGTTATGCTTAAAAAAAATAACTGTAAGCCTCATTATCACATCTGCCTCAAATGTGGTTTCAGGTTCATATATATATATATATATATCACTCAAATTACAAGATAATTAAAAATATACATCGCTATTTATTTCAGGAAATTTAATGAAGAATTGTCTTCATCTCATGAATAATTGATAAAAATACTCAAGTAGTTTGACGTTCCAATGTCACTGGTTAATTTACAAGAGCATTAAAAACTACCTTTTTCTCATGAATGAATGATAAAAATGTATATTGAGATATTTTGTCATTCCAATGTCATCGGCTTACAATAACACAAATAATATATGTGTTTATCTTAAAAAAATCTAAATGTGAGTTTTGTCTCGTTTAAAGTTAATTTCTGTCAAATATAAGTGATATGAGAACCGAACGTTTTCGGGTATAAACTGAACATCACCGTATTTTTTCTTCTTTTTCTTCTGAAGTCAAATATATATAAAAAGAAACTAAAACAATTTTAAAGCCGAATAAATTAAATAACTACAATCATTAAAATACATTACAAAGAGGGCGGTATGTCTGTGAACATATACCGCTAGAAACCGAGTTTCGATACCCGTATAGTTTTGTGCTTAATAACAACAACGTTACAAAGAGCCTTGTAAATAAGTAAACATTTTAAGTTGTTTGAGAAGTGATACGAAGTTACAGACATAAAATAAACTAAAAGCTTTAGAATACCGAAAAAGTAACCTGACTGCTAAGGTTAAGGTTAACACAACAGAATATTAAGACAAAAATTCCACTATTTTCAACAATTTTTTTCAAGTCCTTCATGAAAAAGTACAGAAAATGTATCATTTCTGACGTAAGTAGGTATTATTTGATAAGTTTATTAAAATGCCTTATTTAAAGAATGATTAAACACTCTTATTTATCGTTCATTTATGAATTGAGCACCTCTTTTAACTTGTTTTCACATTTTTACACGCTCTGTGTAGCACAGAGAAACTGACGTCTTGTTCTTTTAAAACTGGGTAAGGCAAACATATTTTTAAGTAACAACTTGAACCGCCCCACGGGTGGAAAAAGTTCAGTGAATCAACATCTTTCTTAGGTGAACAATATTAAAATATTCTGTTACTGCCATGGGAGGTCCGAACGAGGCAACAGTTGCAGTTCCAGTCAGCAGCTGGAAGCAGTGAGGCTTCCTGCCGTGCTACTCTTACCGGTCGAACCGCGACAAGGTCGGGGCAGCCCCGAGGTAGAGAAGATAGGCCTCTAGCATACGCCGTCAAACCAGTTATTAAAATGTTCTCTACAGCTTGTCTTGAGCTCTTTTATATGATATGAACCTATATCAGGGTTAAATAGGAGCCAGTAGCCGAAGAAAATTGCCGACAAACGGAAAGACTACTGGGCTAGCCGCGAGGAGAAGACTACACACGTACTCAGCTTCAAGTTCACATGTTATTATCACAGACCATTCACATGCTAACTCTGCAAACTATAGACACGTGAATAGGTTTATATCCATCAAGAACCACCGTTATATTAAAAATTAAGCTTTAAAACATGTGTTACCATCGCTTCAATTGCGGCCTATTCGTTACAAAACACTTTCATAATGTAAATATGTCAATTTAAAGAATGCAATGCTAAAACGGTCTCCAGAATTATGGTGAGCCGCAAAACACTATTTTAGAGGTACTAGATAACTGTGTAGTAAAAATTCATGAGGTAAATTGCTCTGAACAACAGCATTGAATTAGATGCAAAATGAAACCGTAATAATCTTGTTATATGGTTAAAGATATAAGTAAAAGTTATACGTTCGCACATATGTAGTACTGTTAATTAACTAGTAGTCAGGTAAGAAGGAATGATTCCGGAAGAGCAAGAACAAAGTGAAAAGGATAATCAGTGATGACGAGAAACCCACTCGCTCTTCTATGTAAAAGTGTTTTCTCAGCCCAAACGAGCCGTTTTTGCATATAAAAGTGAAAAGGACATAAACTGACAGACAGATAATAACAGTGTTAAGCACAAAGATAAAACATTTATTCATCAAAATCAAACGAAATATACAGTGAACATAAAATAAATAAGAAATGAAATCGAAAAAAGACAGTGAATTTAAGTTACTAGTGAAACATGGGGTTTTAGCAAGTTAGTCGCTAGGCGGCTGGTAGGTATGTGTAAGAAACACAAGTATGACAACCAACGCCTTTCCTGATTTAATATCAAATCAACATCTGGGCCTAACTAACAGAATATCGACCATAAAAAGTGTGAATTAATGATTTAAGCAATTATCAGGTGCTCTGACAATCAATTTGTTTCTTCAACACTCATGACATTTCTACGAGAAGCAAAGTCATAAGAAGTGAATGCCGCCTTATACATCTGATTTTATTAGGTGGTGTTCGAAACAGCGTTAACTTGTTACTACTTTAAAACCTACAGCTTTTCTACGTCTTTCAAAGTGATTATATAACAAGATTTTTGGTATCCATGACACAAACATAACCCATCGCACCAAACATGCTCGCCCTATCAGCCGTGAGGGCGTTATAATATTACGTTCAATCCCACTATTCGTTGATAAAATGGTAACCTAAGAGTTGGCGGTGGGTGGTGATGACAAGCTGCCTTCCCTCTAGTCTTACACTGGTAAATTAGGGACGGCTAGCGCAGATAGCCCTCGTGTAGCTTTGCGCGAAATTCTAAAAGAAAGAAAAAGAAAACCGAAACACGAACTGAAATTTTTTTAAAAAATACATATTTAATTTATTAATTATACCTGAGTAAAGTTAACATAAGTAATCGCTATATATATGTACAGGAAGTACTGGTGTATGTGGGTTTTTATTTGTTTGTTTTTTCGTTTTCTTATTTTTTAAATTATCTGTAACATAAACTGTCCAGAATTACCAATATCTATAATATAAGCTGTCAAGATTTTATTATAAATCAGGGTTTATCTAAATAATACAGGACAGTCCCTCAGGTATTTGGAATGGGCCTGTTTGTTACTGACTGAGCTAACTTGAGTGCCTTTTTTTCTTTTTGTCTAAAATATTCCAAGTATTACAATGACACGCAAATGCCCTCTGAAGGTTCATTATATTAGTTTGATTTGGTTGTTGTTGACCACAAAGTTATAGAATGGGCTATCTGTGCTCTAGTATAAAAATCACTGGGGTACGTTATTATAAGAATCTAAAGATTAGTCATTTCTTAAACTTGTTTCTGTGCATGTGTGAATCCGAAATCTAGCTTATTGCATAAGTTTTCAAATCGTAAGTTGTATAATTATTGTTTATGCATTACAAGAATTCATATATCTTTCACCATCGAATTTCATTAATCGAGGTAAATATGCATTTTGGAATCCTAGTTATTTGAGTAAGAAATAATTGATGTAAATATTCTAGCGAATTAACAACTTTCTTTCTCAAAACACAAATATGTCACCTTGAAAATGACCTTCGAACTAATAAGATTCACTTATGGAAAATATTAAGACTCGCAAAACTGGAACGAAAAGGGGTAATAGTACGAGGACCTCAACAGCCCCTTTTTTTTTTGCTGGTGATTTTAGATAACAATTAGGGTTAGTTTTTCTATAATCCGCATATTACTAGCTATAGTATTAAATGTTGACGTTGATATTTCTGCAGTGAAACTTCTGCTAAACAAGAGTATAGTAACTGTGCCGTGTAAAGAGTCCATTAGGGCTGAAGAGGTAAGGTCGCGAAACGTAATAATAAAAGGAAGACTTTCTTAGAATTAAATGAGACCAATATTTTGGATTTCAAATTAAGATGACCTAATTCATTTTCGGAAAAAAATATTTAATACTTGCTGGAGTACCCGACCCTTGGACGGAAGTTATGTAAATTTATTATTAATGATAAATTATTTGAGGACATCAAAAATTGCTTTCCTGATGCGTAATTGTAACAACTCAAAAAATACCCATAAAACCTGCAAAACTCAACGTGTAAAATAGTGAATTTGCCTGTATCTTTGTAGAGAACCAAAAAACCTGCATGCCAAATATGGTGAAGGTCCATTAATAGGATGCAAAGTAGTGGCAAAAAAACGGCAAAATACAAAACCCTCATAACACAAAATGCAAAACTGAAGTTAGGTTGTATCTCCGTGTAGACGTTATGAATCTCCTGCGAAGTAATTACATGGACAGGTAACAGACTTTAGTAACATATTTATATAGATATTTGGTCTTAAGGATATACAATACTCGATATTACGAGCCACCAAAGACTTATCTTTATAAATATCAGATAAGGCATCATATATATATATATATATATACATTTGTATGTTTTGTTGTGCAGAAATTAAAAGTTTAATTAAGTTGAAGCGTTTATTATACTACAAAAATAAACACCACAATCTCTCAATTGAACGCATTGAGATTTCTTGTCCTAACAATCCAAATTACAAATTTTCAAATCTTAGCCGCCATATGTGTCATTATGAAATCGTAATATGATTTTATAAAGTTAATTTTGAATATCACGAATCTCGCACTTATATTTGACGCTCGACATACTAGTTTTTGTTTCCAAGCCAACAGACAAATCTTTTCTTACCACAAACCTGCATTATTCGTTGGCTTTCTACTTTTGGTTCGCAGCAGAAATCGAACTCCAAAGCCGCCAGGGACGCTTTTCATAATTGGTAATAATCCTTTGACTTTTTATAGATTGTAATTTTTTAATCTCAGATATTCATTTTAAACAATAGAATCGTTTTGCGATTAACATGTAGAATCTCGTAGTTCTATTACATATTGAAAAAATACAAAATCCTAATTTAATTTCAAATACTTCTATATTAAAGCCTTTTTATTTAGAATATTATAGAAGAGCAAATGCATGTATACGTCCGTCATTATAAGCTCATATATTATAGAGAAGGCAGATATTCAACAGAAAATATAGCCAATTCTTGGACTATTCTATTTATTATTATTATTGTCTGGTCGAATAATTGGAGTTGACTGTCGCTCCCACGACCTTAAAGGACGGAGCACGTTTTTGCAACATCAGGATGTGAACTAATAGTGGTCGCATTTAAGCTAAACAGAAACTTACAAATAAACGGTTAAAATGAATTCAAAATGCCTATAAAATTATTCAAGGAGTACTAAACTCTAGTTTATCTTGGACTATAATTGAGCTGAAAAGACGTATACAAAACGAGTACCAATTTTTAATTTAGTGTGGACAACAAATAACTGATAAAACACGTAAAAAATAGTACTAGTCACAATTTTTTCTAAAAACATATTTGAACTGATAAGACACGTACAAAAAGAGTCACAGTCTTTAATATATATTGGACAATAAATGAACTGATAAGACAGGCATAAAAAGAGTACCAATCTTTAATTTATCCTGGACAATAAATACCTAATAAGAAACGTAAAAAAATAACACCAGTCTCTGATTTATCTTAAACCATACTGGAACTGCTAGACAAATAAAAAAAAACAATTCCATTCTCCATTTTTGTCTTGAACGTTTAAACTAGTACTGCTCATGCATCAACTTTCTTTTTCATACGATCTTCATATGGGTAAATAATGACACGTTATGTTCTTATTCACACAATAAAACCGGCGTGGCCTATCATTATAATACCAAAACGTGAACCTCAGATCCTATTGTTGCGGTCCGGCATGGCCAGGTGGACAAGGCACTGAGCTCGTAATCTAAGGGTTGCGGGTTAGAATCCCCGTCGAACCAAACATGCTCTCCTTTTCAACCATGGGGACGTTATAATGTTTCAGTCAATCCCATATTCGGTGATAAAAGAGTAGCCGAAGAATTGGCGATGAGTGGTGATGACTAGCTGCCTTTCCTCTAGTCTTATACTGTTAAATTAAGGACAGCTAGCGCAGAGAGCCCTCGTGTAGCTTTGCGCGAACTTCAAAAACAAACAAACAATCATTTGTGGAACATGTAATATTATTTTTTTCCAGTAAACTATTTCAAAAAAGCCAAACTGAAATGTCGTATATCACACATAAAAATATTCGAAAATCATTCATACAAATTAAGATGCAGTTTTCTTAATCGCTATTATCACAAATTAAATCTATTAATGCCTGTATTAATGGGCATTTAAGAATATGTTAACCCTTACTTTTATACGGTAATTGTACGCAGTCAGATTTATAATGAGAAATTCAACATTGTTGCAGAAATCCCCATAAATAAAATGAATACACCTGTTATTCTACCACACCCCCTTTTCAGTCTGCTAAAGTTCAACATTTCTCAGTATAACTGCGTAGATCTAATAAAACATTTTTGAACCAGAGGGCGTAAGAGGTCTTAATATAAATAGCTGGCACAACGAAGAATTCTTTCTGTTAGTTGAAGAATTTAGATAAGTACGTACTGCCCAAATATGTTTCTTTTTAACGTATACATATGGTTTTCTATTCTCACGTTATGTTGTTTTTTTCTTTTCACCTTTCATATGAATCATAATAGTTGTATATACGGTTGTTGTTGTGTTGAAGTTAAACACAATAGAATATCTGTGCTCTGCCCACCATGGGTATTGAAATCTGGTTTCTATCAGTATAAGTCTGCAGACATACTGCTGCGCCACTGGGGTCTACAGAACAGAAATGGCTATCTTATTAATTTGAGTTGTTTTTTTAAAGCATTGTCTTCTATTTTGCTCATTGCAAAGCACCAATTCATTACCCACGTCCCACAGTCCTAAATGTTACTTAACCCAAATAGATATAGCATTTTTTTCTTGTTCAAGCTTCTTGTAATGTCTTGTGATTATTATCATAAGTCCCAAGTCTGAATAACTGACCTGCGGGTAACGTGTGCGAATCTCGCAAGACAAATTATATAAAGAACCACAGCGTACGCTGTTCGATTATTACCCTGCAAAAACGAAAGGCCACAGATTCAGGTATATCTTTTGGATTTGTTTGTATTTTTTGACGGAATAATTTTACAACTTTACTGGTTTATGTCGGCTTCATTTAAGTTAGCCGGGGGGGTGGGCAGCACGGTCAGGTGGTTAAGGGGTTTAACTCGTAATCTCAGTGTCGCGAGCTCAAATCTCCATAATACCAAACATGCTTCCCCTTTCAGCCGTGGGGGCGTTATAAAGTGACGATCAACCCTACTATTCGTTGGTAAGAGTAGCCCAGGGATTGGCGATGGGTGGTGATGACCAGCTGCCTTTCCTCTAGTCTTATACTGTTAAATTAGGGATGACTAGCGCAGATAGCCCTCGTGTAGCTTTTCGCAAAATTCAAAACAAACTAAACAAAAAATCCTTTCTCTTTAATTAACGACAGAAAGTAAGGTCTAACAATGATCAATGCATGGCGTCCAGTACTATGAATAATTTAAGTTTGTTTACTAGCAGTAATTAGGAGGTTAACACTTTATCTGGCGTGCGAATGATATCGGTTTTGATCGTGAAATATCTCATTCTTAGAGTATCTAAAAAAAAAAAAAAAGCAACAGACTAATGTCCTTTTCGCGACAAAGACATTATACCTAAGGACTAACCTAACATACGAAGGAGAACAAATATCAGCTGTTACAAAGTGTAATATCCATGTTGTCAATCCCTTTGACTCGGATGGTAGAAGATCCTGTAGCGGAATACACGACATTTGATCCTAGAAAATGCAAAAATTTAGTTGACTTTATGAACTTTATTAAAGTTTTTAGTTTTACGACCTGGTTGTTCTTGGTTTCATAAACTTAAAACAACAACAATTAACGATGTGAGAAAAAAACAACTGTGCTGGTTAATAACAGAAAAACAAACTCGATTCTCGTTGTTTGCTTATAACTGCTTTAATGTTTACTATTAGGATAATGCTTTCGCTGAGCGACAGCCAATTCGGAACAACTGGAATCCATTTTTCTACTTATCTAGTCAGGCTATAATAGTGGTTGCTCGTTGATATATTCAATACAAAATATCCTGATAATGAACTGTTTCTCTGCCTGAGAGAGAGGCAGCTGACCTCTGACCTCTATTTCCTGATCCTGTAAGGGCTTTCATTAAATACTTTAGTCTAACTTCTGCATGCGTGGTATGCAGATTGACATCATGAACTTTCGTGAAATAGACAAAGTTCAAAACGGCATGAAGCCGTCCTTTTTTCTTTTTTTTTTCCATTTAGACCATAGGAGAACCAGTGTCTCATTTCTTGCTTTCAAATGCCGGGTTATATTGAGAGTTTGTGCAAAAAGCCAGTTCAATTCCAGATCCTTAAACCCAAACAAAGGCATCGGCCACCTGCTGGGTTCTTATGAAGATGGTTAGCCTAGTTATAAGGTCGTAAAGCTTAACTGAAAAAAAAAAGCTATCTCTCAGATGATCATTATCTCCTTCTTTCAGGGCTATAAAAACAGAAATGACGTCACAAACTATTATAAAATCTTAATGTTCAACCCGATTGATAGTTATCTCTCTAGCCAGAGTTTCAACGATAAAAGTTTTTAAAAGTTTACCCTCTAAGTGTATTTTTACTTCTCGCTGAGTCCAGTAGCAACGCCTGTTTTGTAATATCTGCTTCTTGTGGTTTTGAATCACAATAACAGCCTCGGCTTTTTATAATGTTCCCAGATAGTAGATTAATGAGTACATAACAAGCTTTTTGGTAACCATTTTCTTCAGTGTAATGCGGCAGCAGTGTGGCTGTTAAAACAGTTTTATACTTACAATTCTGAGAAATGTTTGGAGCTTAGAGTTATATTAAAGTTTATAGTCCAAAACTAAACACCAGTATTTATGTTACTAACCAGATTCTTTAAAAATTTATTTACTTAGTTCTTCTAAAATTCTAGTTGAAATAAACATCTTTAGTCACGTATTTGGGAATAGCTTAAGGCGTCGGTTGCTCTTCCAAATATGAATTTATGCTAAGTACAGACATCTATTGAGAAGAAATGCAAGTTACGCTTGGACAAATGCCCCTTCAGACTGATATCTTAACAATAAGTTATAGCGTGGAATTCAGCTCACGCTGCCAATATTCAGTTATACCACAGATTTAGAGTTACAGTTACACTGTATATTTAAATATAAATTAAGAATTCAAATAACTAAGCTAAAAACAAAACGTTTAATACATTAAGAAGAGACGCATAACATTGTGGTAGAAACAACAATGTGAGAATGGTAAAATGTATCCTTGTAAAAAAAGCACCTGCAGAAGTAGTATCCACACAATGATGAGATACAAAGCCTATCAGATTTAACATACATTCACAGGTGAAATTATTGTTATAGAAGTTATGAACAGATAAAGGTGCTCATATGTTAAATTAGCATTCAACGTTTCCAGTTAGTTCAGTTCTGGCCAAAAAGCAGTTTTATTTAAATAGAATAACAGAAAAAGAGAAATAGAGAAAAATATGTATATTAATAAAACAGCTTATTATAAACAGATTTTAAGGTTGATAAGTAAATCTTATCTCCTGATGTTATCATTTCAAGTTTCATAATAGTAACATGCATTTAATCCTAATATGACATGATGAATACAAGATACCAAATAAAAAATTAAGCCTTCAAAAACAGTGTACTAATATAATTCTCCTTTTTCCTCCTCAGCAAGCTGGGGCACTTGTCCTTTGTCCGGGTTACGAATTTTCTTTGTTGTTTTTTTTTTAATTTCGCGCAAAGCTACACGGAGGTTAGGTGCTGTAGATGTCCCCAATTTAGCAGTGTAAAACTAGAGGGAGGCAGCTAGTAGTAACCACCTACCACCAACTCTTGAACTACTCGTTTACCAACGAATAGTGGGACTGATTGTACATTATAACACTCCTACAGCTAAAATGATTAGCATGTTTGGTGTGACGGGAATTCGAACCCTCGACCCTCAGAGTATGAGTCGAGTGTCTTAATTAACTGGCTATGCCGGGTCGTTCGGGTTATGAACTTTAAAAAAATTTTGGGGTGATTAAATAATACAAAAATCCTAACTTTCATACAGTTTATTTATAACATAACGTATTAATTACAGTATTCATTATCACCTCACCAGAGTTTTGTATAAGTTTGGAAGCACTCAGTATGTATCATCCTGAAACGTGATATGCACTATGCCATGACAGGGGTGACTTTATAGGAAGGGGTAGCAGCCAAAGTCAGGGTGGTAGGGATGCTTTCTGTTACCCACTTTGAACAATCAACTCTTATTGTCTTTCCACAGTGTTTCACGTAATTATTTACTTGACGGTCATTGGCCACAGAAGTGTCTTGCGAACCGAAGTTGAAAGAATACGGGTCGAAGTAAGAAGTAAGTTTAGCTCAAGAAACGACTCTTCATATTAGCGTTATGGTAGCTATTGGAGTAGAAACTTCATCTGAGTTTATGTATTATTTCAATAGTGACGGCTATTGTTTTCATTTAATTCTTTTATAGAGAATACTAGCGTACTGTTTGAAATATATAAGACGTTTGTATGCCCTCTCCAACATTGTATGTATGTTGTATTACAGAAAATATAATAGCTTTTATGGTTTGTTATAAGAATATGGCGTCATTTGTGCATTAGTTAACTTACGTCAAGAGTAATAAATGCTCAATAACAGCCATAATAAGAGTGGAGGGATTGTGGACTCACAATAATCTTGTTCTAAACTATCATCCTACAAATTTTGGTTGAGATTTGCTCAACGACCTAGAAGTAGTTGCATAACGGACAAACAGACAGACACACTTTTTTGCGCTTTATATATGTAGATGTCCATCACCACACTGGTAGTAATCATAGGTTACCTTAACACGTGATATAGTTAAAACAGGCTTTTAGATTTAGCTAAATGAAGTCTAGATTCTAGCGGCTTTAAGAGCGATAATAAAATAAAATAAACAATATGTCATATAGAGCGTGGGCTAAATACTTGTATTAAGAACACGTCAAAGCCATGACACTGTGTACGAAGAATATAGATCTAGTGATTTATGTTCAAAAGCTACATGGAAAATCTAAAGCTAAAAATTGAATAACAAAGCGTTGTATGTCGTCTTCAGATAAAATATGTTATGTTAAACGCTCAGTATTTTTCGCCAAGATGTTACAATTAACAACCAAAACTAGAGCATGATTATCAATAAATATGACTGAAATAAGTATGTTCTTTAAATAAATATGACTGAACTAAGTACGTTCTTTAAATAAATATGACTGAACTAAGTAGGTTCTTCAAATAAATACGTATCAGTGTAAAACAGGATAAAAAAGAAAATTCAACTTCTTTGTAACCAGTTAGCTCAACTTTGTGTTAGTTAAATGGTAAATTGCAAAGTTGTTGCTTTTTACAGATAGCAGCACTAAATCCAATGCACATGTCTTATCTGTTTGTTTTTGAAATTCACACAAAACTACTCGAGGGCTATCGGTGCTAGCCGTCCTTAATTTAGCAGTGTAAGACTAGAGGGAAGGCAGCTAGTCATCACCACCCACCGCCAACTCTTGGGCTACTCTTTTACCAACGAATAGTGGGATTGACTATTATAACACATATAATGTCCCCACGGCTGAACGGGCGAGCATATTTGGTGTGACGGGGATGCGAACCCGCGACCCTCATATGACGAGTCGAGCGCTTTCGCCACTTGGCCATACTGGGCCAGATAAAAGTAAATAATTAGTATAAATACGTACATACAATGCGATTAAAAACGTGGATTCATGTCTTTGTATAATCAACATGTTCTGTGTTCTTTTTGTAATTACAAGTAAATAATTTTTTCCCTGCTTTAAAATCAAGTTACTCCTTTCTTACTAATGAAAAGTTTGTAAAAAGGTTTCTCCGACTGTGTGAGTTAGTTTGGATTGTTGTTGAAAGTAAATTATTGAGCGTCTATCTAGCAGGAAATATTACCAGCTTTATTAAATGCTAAACAAGCAGCAGGTATAATTCATGATTACGACTAGAAAACATTCTCAGAAACACAAAAGTAGTAGATAAACAAATAAAAGTAAAATAAACATTTTGTTTATAGAAACTATAATGAATGCTGCCATCAAAAGGCCAATAAAACAGTTAAACACTTCTCTAAACAAACTAACGAATATTCTTTCTTCAGGAATACGCTTCAGACAGTGAGGTTATAATGTATCGCTCACAGGAAGGTTAGGCCAAACATAATGCCAATCTCACAGACACGTTACTACATTCCGCGGATATAGGAAACTTGCTAACAACTATGTGCTTGGCAAAATTGTTGGCACCAAGAAGCTTGGTCATTATGCCAAGAATTTAGATACTTTTCAGTGTTGTCTTTAGCTAGGCTGGCCTCATCTTCCACCCCTATTATTAGCTGCCCGAGGCGGGCTGCAAGCAACTCTGAGTATACAGCGCCTTGTGGATCGCGGTACGTTTGTCTCCTAATTCTTTGGCACAGTCTCAAGCAATGCAAATGAACCTCGCAAAAACGGTTTGTTTTAAACTCCCAAATAGTGAAGTCAAGAAAAGGTGCAACTCATGCATTATCCCGCCCGGCAACGCTTTCCCTCATTATGGTAATAACTCGTGCTTGCTTGGTTGCTCATGACGACTGGCGACCAGAAACACGAGTTGTTTTCTCCCCTCCTACACCAACTTAGGCTTAATAAAGAAACTTAGAAGTGAAGGGCAGTTATCTTGGTTTCAAGCGGAATGCTACTACAGAAACGTTTTACTGACTTTATCTCTAATTTATGCTGGTCCAGAAATGTTTTGTTGGTTTAATCTCTGGCAATCTTTCATTTTATCTTTCTTTGATAATGCAGTATTGTAATCAGTCAAACGACCATGACGTTTGTTATTGGTCTACTGATATCGATTAATCCAAATGCAGATACTTATTTGTCTCAAGGTCTTTAACCTCATAATACTGAGAATTAATGAAAAGATATCGCTAAACAAGAAAGTATTTCATAACGTCGTATTTTAATATCGTACCTTGGAAGGGAAACAAACAATTCGCTTCGTTTATTCAGTGTCTTAGAAGGGGAAAAACAGCTCGCTTCGTTTATTCAATCTCTTGGAAGGAGAAAAACAGCTCGCTTCGTTTATTCAATCTCTTGGAAGGAGAAAAACAGCTCGCTTTGTTTATTCAATCTCTTAGAAGGGAAACAAACAGCTCGCTTCGTTTATTCAGTGCTTTAGAAGGAATACAAAAGATCGCTTCATTTATTCAGTGTCTTAAAAGGAAGGGGGGAAGCTAGCTTCGTATTGTTCAGTGTCTTACCTAACCGAAAAGCTCTTATCTTTTTTAGTTAACGCAAATAACGTTCTACGTCTTTATCAACTAATGACAGAGAAATTAAAATGTGAGACGATGTTAATTATCTCAGTAACCGTTTCTTGAAAGCTCTGAATCCAAAACAGTCATGAACTTGATCAATTTCCATGACATAATTCATCAACATAGATACATGGAGACAACCTGTGCCATTATATTCTTACCGGACTTGCCTGATTTAGAACATCATGGTACAGCTTGCCAACCATGTAGATTTTGCTCAACACAAGTTAACAAAATAAGTACGTGAATGCAAAATTATATAAAATTCTCGGTAACACACGAGGCACAGTCACCTCCAAATTTTATACTTATTAATATACGTGCTTAAAAATAATTTATTCGCTGTGAAAAATATGGTTATTGACGTTCTGGACGGTGCCATCACATCCAGATGCGGCATGCAAGGAGGAACTGTAGTAAGACTAAATTATCTTTGTTTTGAATTTCGCGCAAATTCAAGAGGGCTATCTGCGCTAGCCGTCCCTAAGTTTGCAATAGATGGAAGGCAGCTAGTCATCACCACCCACCGCCAACTCTTGGGCTACTTTTTTACCAACGAATAGTGGGATTGACCGTAACTTTATAACGACCCCATAGCTGAAAGGGCGAGCATATTTGGTGCGACGGGGATTCGAACCCGCGACCCTCAGATTACAAGTCGAACGCCTTAACCCACCTGGCCATGCCGGGCCAATTTTCTTTGTGCTATCACGTAATCTAAACGGAATTTATTTCACATTGGATTCTATAATAAAAGTTTCGTCTCTGTTTAAACTTCCCCTACACAAGATATATTCTATGAGTATGTTGAAAACTGGCCTACTTTCTTGTCATCGGTCGTGCATTCACTGGTACAATATCTTCAACACCCAAGCACGCTGCGGCTCCTTATATAACCACTGCTTCTCCGTAGTGGCCCTGGCGTTTAACACAGCACCCTGCTCTGCTTGTTACCTCCGTCTCTATAATAATTCTAATTGCACATGATTACGACATGCAGTAAAAAGACAACTGGTAGCGAAAAATCTAAGCGTGTGTCAGAATATCATGTGCATTTTGACTCTTCAATGTTTGCAGCGGCATACCTGAGAGGTCGTTCGTGTAACTTTTATATGACCCCAGCTCTCTTTCTTCTCATATAACTGCAACGTACAGTAGAGCAGAAAGCGGGACGTCAGGCAAGGTGAAGACGAGGTTAGTCTATCTCTGTGTTTATCGACGTACATACGTATCTATCCCACAGTTTAACACCACTAAGGGGAAAATTTTTAAATAACTTCATTTACCAGCTGGGATCACGTGATAATTATGAATATTTTATGTAAGACATAACAAGAACGTAGAACTTTTTAAAATACAAAATTTGGTTCAATAGTTTGACATAATTAGTAGTAGTGTAAAGTTTATCATATGATCACTCATACCCATAATGTGTAGCTGTGTATATATGTATAACGTAATCTCTGTGTATGTATGGCTATGAACAACACGTTCAGTTCCTGTAACAAATGTTGCTCTATGATAAACTTGTAAAAGTTGGTTGATTTGTTTTCGAATAAAAGTATATCTGGCTACCTCTTAGTATATTTATTTGTCTACGTCTTTTCTGTCTAAATATTTAACTGTTTCTTTGTCTACTTGTCTATTTATATTTTTTGTCTATCTCTTTATCTGTTGGCCCGGCATTTCCAGGTGGTTAAGGCGTTCGACTCGCAGTCCGAGGGTCGCGGGTTCGATTCCCCGTCACACTAAATATGCTCGCCCTTTCAGCCGTGGGGCGTTATAATTTACAGTGAATCATACTATTCGTTGGTAAAAGAGTAGCCAAGAGTTGGCGGTGGGTGGTGACCTTCCTTCTAGATAGCTCTCGTGTAGCTTTGCGCGAGATTCAAACCAAACTTCATCTGTTTGACACGTTACCTACCGATCTTTATCTCTTTCTATCTGTCACTCTATATCCGTGTATCTTAGTGTTTGTCTCTATTACAACGTTAAAATTTTGGCGTGATACCCGTGTTGGACAGAGCCTATTATGTTGCTTTTCGCTTAGTAACAAACATACGTATTAGCTGTTTTTTTTATGACAACGTTTTCTCATATGTTTTGCCACAACATGTATGTACATTGGTACTTTATAAACTGTTTCTGTCCATATCACTTTGTTGCTGTTTTTCAATATCTAATACCAGAATTTCATCGTGTATTATCACACTCATAGAACGTCTGTATTTTGTTTATGATAACACCTCAGTACTATAGCAACCTGAAAGAAAGTTCACGTTATGCCATGTTTTACCATACGAAACAAGAAAATATTCTTATAAAGTATTTACTTTATAACCATAATGTTATCGAAAATTCTAATAACTTACTTCTGTACCCTACCATAAAATCATCCAAACTTCCAGTACCTTACTTCTGTACTTCACTATAGTATTATCCAAAATTCCAGTACCTTACTTCTGTACTCCACTATAGTATTATTCAAAATTAACATTTTATAAGGATACATTATTTCATATCAGAACGCGTTCGATCATATTTTGAATATATATACATTTCTAGTTTTGTTGTTTCAGATATTCGACCAAAGTAACATAATGGGGTTATCTGTGCTAGCCGTTTTTGATCTTGAACTGATAAACTGGACTAAAAGAAAGGCAGCATGGTAAACAGTAACCACAGCCAACTGTTGCTATTCCAATTAAATAGTGGAATTTAACTGTCAATTTTACAACCTACTCCCAAACCGTAGAGCATGATTTGGGAACAACTGGATGCACATCCTGGACCCTTGAATTAACAGTGCAGCAAGCAGACTAACCACTAGAATATGTACAGCCTAAGTATATACCTTCTCAGTGTTATAAATAGGTTACATAAGATAGACCTTTTTTTTTTTTAACGAAGTATTTCAAACAACAGTTTTCTTACAGTGATTAATTGATTTCAAACTCAGTCAGGCTGGAGGGATAAAGATGATTGGTTTGGTTTGTCTTGCATTTTGCGCAAAACTACACGAAGGCTATCTCCGCTAACGGTCCCTAATTAAACAGTGTAAGGCTAGAGGGAAGGCAGCTAGTCATCACCACCCACCGCCAACTCTTTGGCTACTCTTTTACCAATGAATAGTGGGATTGATCGTTACATTATAACGCCCCCACGGTTGAAAGGGCTAGCATGTTTGGTGTGACGGGGATTCGAACCCGCGACCTTTAGATTACAAATCGATGCATTAACCACTTGGCCATGCCAGGCCTGAAAGAGATGAAGAAATACCAATAAGAACATGAATATGTCAACTTCCAAATTTCAAGATCCGTTGTTTTAAAAATAACTCCGAAGCGAGAAAGTAAAATTATTATTTAATTTGTTTAATTAAATTATTATATATAATTATTATATTAATATATATATGATTTAATTTCACTTTTTGATGCGAAAAATCAACATAGATGTGGTCAATTTTTAACCCCGAAAAAATCACATGTGGTGATTAAAAAATTTGATCTTAAAACATGAGTAACTATATGCGAACGTAGACTAAAATCAAGTCACAGTTCCCCCTCCTCTAGAGTATTCAGATACAATCGTTTCTTATTTTGAATTATTAAACAGATGGAAGACGAACAGACAGCAGTACCAATTGCCACAAGGGTGCTTCGTTCGACTACTGGTATTGAATAATTGGATTAATTGTCACTTTTTATAACTCTTCCGTGGTAAAGAACGTGCTCCCAAGCATCACGTCTCAAATCCCGGATCCTTCGATCCGTAGCTGTTCACGCTAATTGCTAGATGAAATAAATTATGTAAAAAGTTTCACGAAAGGGAAATGTAAAATATTTATTATTTATCCGTTCACAACGATCCATGCATACCTTTCATTGGTTGGTAAATGTAGTGTCATTAATTGGTTGAACAGACTAGCCGAAACACTGTGAGTGTACAACTAAAAAGAAATATTATGTAGATACTTGTTGTAAAGTTTTTAATAACTATATCTAATCTACCATAAGCGCTGACCTCCAAACTTGGGCAGGAAAATAAATGTAGAAACTTTAGGTTTTACTCCTCATTTCGTTATACGAACTACTTGTGTGATACATGGCGTGATGCTAAGGGCGACATGTTTATCACCTATATATTTGATCTGAGATAGTGAAATACTACCGTCGGTAGACAATTATTGCAGACATTACGAGGAAGGATATTGGAATATATATATAGCGAAATTGTTTTAAAAGGGGGATCTTAAAACCCTCTTCTGAACCAATATGGTGCAACACCATTATCTGTAAAATGACCCCCCCCCCCAAAAAAAAAAAGGCGTTATCGTGAAGCTGAGCATATATCCTGGTACCAATAAGAAGTATTTAAAATTCTCGAAGGTTCTAAAGCTATACCTAGAAATCAACGGATGTTTTTATAAGAAAGATGATTTTATTAAATATTTTTCACGTATCTCCGGTACAATTCCACTGGACGTTTGTGTTTTCGGTTTATTTAATATTGGTTTTAAAAGCCAACTTATGTATAGAAAGAAAGGCTTGTGGAAAGTGTATAGTGAACGAATACTGTTAATAAAGGTGCGAGACTTGAGTTGGACTGCGCGATACCACAAGAGTATTATGATTAGATACCTGAGTCTAGATTTGGACTGAACGATATCGTGAGTGCATATTAATTTGATGTTTGAGCGTCGTGGGTCGTACTGTGCGGCATCGTGAGTGTATCACAATTTTGTGTATGAGTGTCTTCAGTTGGACTTTTTGATATCGTGAGTGTATCACAATTAGATGTGTGAGTGTCTTGAGCCGCACTGTGCTATATCACGATAGTATTATAATTAGATGTGTGAATGTCTTGAGGTGGACTGCACGATATCGTGAGTGTATTGAGTTATACGATAGTATATCATGTTAATAAGGTTTAATATGGAATGCACGGTAACAAGTTAAGTGTAACATTGTATAACTTAGCACTATTACTATAGTCGTTTATGCGCTGAAAGAAAAAACACATCAACGTTGAAATTCAATGGAGTATCAAAATGAAATAAGAAATGGTCTCGTGACGTTTTATCTAACTCTTATTGTCGAGAACAGTGGTTCCCAAACTCTTTTAGCACGAAGCTTCCTTGATATCAATAAAGTCGTTTTAGGGTCACCAACCTGTAATTTTAGCATGGTGATTAAAGAACACTGCCCAAGTAAAAACAACAACATCTCCTTCCGACATATCGTATCATTTAATTAATTCGATCTTTTATCGACTTACTGTTTACTCATAATTCAAATTAATTCAGAATATTTGTTTACGGCCCGTTTTTTTCACGGCTCTCACTTTGGGAAACATAGGTCTAAAACAACAACTTGATTCACATCTTAAGTTTCGACAGAAGGTTGAATCCGAAACACTCACACTGCTATATATAATTCGACAGCAACTGTTCACTAATAAGATTCTATCTAGAACACTGATCACTTCATTAAATATCAGACATTCTAGATATTAAACGATTGCGCATCTGTTGTTTTTGTTATTGCTATATATATTCTTACCTTGAATTGAAGAAAGTGCCCAGTCTTTAACTTAAAGAGTTTATGTAAGGTGTCGCTGAGCTTCTAACGGTCAGCGCACTTATCTTTCCTGTAGGTGATGACGTCCTAATGTCATCTGCAACAGGAGACGTTTCTTTCGACAACTTGTCGCGTGAGGAGTAATCAAAGCTGGAGCTACTGTCTGGAATCTCGTACCTCGCGTGAGTCCTCATGTGACGAGTGATCATGTCTCGTCGGCAAGCCGCATATGGACACTGGGGACATTTGTACGGTTTCTCGCCGGTGTGTGTACGTTGATGCGTACTTAGGTGGTCACTTCGACTGAAGACTTGACCACACACTCGGCAGGTGTATGGCTTTATGCCAGTGTGTAGTCTCATATGTCGAGTGAGCATGTCACTTCGCGCGAATGACCTCTTACACACCTCGCAAATGTAAGACTTGCTGCTAGTTTCGACTTGTCTATTGCGGTGTCGTGAGGCCATGTGTTTAGCTAACCTATCGTGGAGCGAAAACATTTGGCCGCAGATCGGACACACGTAGGCTACTTCTGTGCCAGGCTCCCCTTCCACTTCGATATTGTAGCGAATCACGGGATTATCTTGCCCACAGGTCTCCGATACGGAACCTACATGAGTACCCAAGGAACAGTCAATGCCTCTCTTCCCAGAGAGGAAAGTTCGAGAACTCACCCTGCTGCCCATCATATGGGGTAGTTCGAAGGCAGAAAAGGAATGCGGTAAGCGTGGATTTCCTCTCTGATCCTTGTAACTCATAATCGATAAAGAACCATTTGAAATTTTCATGATATCTGGAACAAATGAATTGAAACTATCGTCTAGGCCGTCATTTGGTTGAGGACTGGCACTTTTCATAGACAAATCCAAAGGGGAATCCTGAGGATCCGATTGAGCACATTTAAAAAAACCGACTTTTTCCGCAGTACTCCATTTCAATGGATTGGTGACAGAACACTGACCTTGTTCTGGTCGCAGTAAATGGTCCTTGTCACGCGGGTGGGATTCCTCATCCAACCATTGTTGAAGATCACTCTCTGAATGACTTCTTCTGCAGTAGTACTGTGGGAAGTAACTTGATTGAATAATTGTGTCCAAACTGCACGTAACAGGAGTCAGCGGTGAGATGGGTGACGTGGACAGCATATTCAAATTTTCCAGAATCAGTCTATGCTTGCCCATCTCGTCCCACGCGATGCCGAATGGAAGATGTTTATAACGCCCACGTGTTTGGCCTGCTAATGTCTGACAATGATGACAGCTGCATATAGGAAATGAGGGAATAGATGTGCCTACTAGTGGTATTCTGTGCTGATATTCTTGTTTACTGTTGAAATGCGAGTCATGAGCCTCTGGGGAATAGTAATATAAACGGTCTTCGGGACGCGAAAATACTTTTGACGAAAATTTCGGAAATTCTTCAGAAGGGACTGCTTCCTTAAATATTTCGTCACTTCCGTTTTCTTCCTTTTCGGGTGTAAGTGTACATTGCTCTCTCTCCAGACAGTGTCGTTTTATGTCTTCACGGCCATCGTCTTTACTCCCTTTAGTTTGTAAGGACAAAGAAGGGCATATCTTTCCATTAGATTCTGTTACCCAACTTCCTTTACTGCTGACTATTTCCGCGAGTACTGACTGTGATGTTTGCATTGTTTCCTCCTTCACAAATTTACTTTCGCCAGATGTATCAGGCCAGAGAGTTTTTGGTAAACGGCACAGTGAGTTCTGAGAGGACCACGTGGGAGACACTGGACACGGGGGTAAAGTAGTTGTATGATTCACTGTTGGTGCCATAGTCGATTTTAGTGTTAGTTCGTGATGAGTTTCTTCCTCTCCTAAACCAAGTTTCAACTGCGTAATCAAACTGACGTCTGAATCAATAGAAAGTTGCTTTTGCAGAGACTTAGGTATTTGAGAGTCTATATCAGGAGAAGACAGAGTAGAAAAATGGCACTTTAAATTATCTGCGTTATTAGTAAAAACGTCTGAACATTCCTCAACTGGACCGTCCAAGTTTCGACGCTCGACCTGAGTCGTAAGTTTGTCTAAAACAGCATTCAGACGTTTCCTTTTGCGAGTATTCTCCGAAAGCACTACTGAGTTTTTACCATCGTCATCTGTGTTGCTAGTCATCGTAAGAACATGACCATCCATGGCATCCTCTACCTGTTCCTGAATTGCCGTCCATTCAGTACCAGACTAGGCCTTTAAATCAGAACGAGGTTTAGCGACGATTTCCCTCTCGCAAGCCAGAAGGATTTGCAATAATGATTTTTCGCTTTCTCCTGAAGGAGCACACTTTGTCGTACAGCAACAGGTAACCAAGTGAAATGTTATGGTTGTTTCTTAAGGTATTCAGGCCCACTGGGCAAAGATATTCCTAAAAGATGGAAAGAAGTGATTAACTAAATGGTGAGGTAAAATCACAAAAATGAGTTTACACTTTCAGCTTTTGACTCAGATAATTTACAGAACACCTAAATGCTAATCTTTTTTTCTATTTTTTGTAACCTGCAAATCCTGACCACTAACTGAGAACATTTAAAACCTTGTTAGAAAATAAAAACAGTAGTTATCTGAGTCAGGAATATAAACTAACAATAATAAAATCCATAGTGACCACATTGTTCCAGTCGGTGATGTTAACCAGCAACAAAAATATCAACAGCGACCATTTTGTTTCAGTCAGTAATATAAACTAACAACAATCGTATCCATACTGGCTATGATGTTTCAGTCGGTAATATACATTAAGAACAATCATATCCATACTGACTATGTTGTTTCAGTCGGTAACATACATTAAGAGCAATCATATCCATACTGACTACGTTGTTTTAGTCGGTAGTATAAACTAACAACAATCATATCCATACTGACTATGTTGTTTCAGTCGGTAATATACACTAACAACAATCATATCCATACTGACTATGTTGTTTCAGTCGGTAGTATACACTAACAACAATCATATCCATACTGACTATGTTGTTTCAGTCGGTAGTATACACTAACAACAATCATATCCATACTGACTATGTTGTTTCAGTCGGTAGTATACACTAACAACAATCATATCCATACTGACTATGTTGTTTCAGTCGGTAGTATAAACTAAGAACAATTATATCCATACAGGCCATGCTATTTTAGTCTCTAAGAAAAAACTAGAAGGCCCTAAGGTAAAATCAATCTCGGTTAAACGAACAACATTAAAACTAACGATTTTCCACCACCGTCAGAACTGTTCAATAAACTGTATTCTTCATATATACCGAGATCAAACCACGCCACTGTTCAATAAACTGTATTCTTCATATATACCGAGATCAAACCACGCCACTGTTCAATAAACTCTATTCTTCATATATACCGAGATCAAACCACGCCACTGTTCAATAAACTGTATTCTTCATATATACCGAGATCAAACCACGCCACTGTTCAATAAACTCTATTCTTCATATATACAGAGATTAAACCACGTCACCGTTCAATAAACTGTATTCTTCATATATATAGAGATTAAACCACGTTACTGTTCAATAAACTGTATTCTTCACATATACAGAGATTAAACCACGTTACTGTTCAATAAACTGTATTCTTCATATATACAAAGATTAAACCACCTCACTGTTCAATAAACTGTATTCTTCATATATACAGAGATTAAACGACGTCACTGTTCAATAAGCTGTATTCTTCACATATACAGAGATTAAACGACGTCACTGTTCAATAAACTGTATTCTTCATATATACAGAGATTAAACCACGTCACTGTTCAATAAATTGTATTCTTCATATATACAGAGATTAAACCACGTCACTGTTCAATAAACTGTATTCTTCACATATACAGAGATTAAACCACGTCACTGTTCAATAAACTGTATTCTTCATATATACAGAGATTATACCACGGCACTGTTTAATAAACTGTATTCTTCATATATACAAAGATTAAACCACGGCACTGTTCAATAAACTGTATTCTTCGCATATACAGAGATTAAACCACGTCACCGTTCAATAAACTGTATTCTTCATATATACAGAGATTAAACCACGTCACTGTTTAATAAACTGTATTCTTCATATATACAGAGATTAAACCACGGCACTGTTTAATAAACTGTATTCTTCACATATACACAGATTAAACCACGTCACCGTTCAATAAACTGTATTCTTCATATATACAGAGATTAAACCACGTCACTGTTCAATAAACTGTATTCTTCATATATACAGAGATTAAACCACGTCACTGTTCAATAAACTGTATTCTTCATACATACAGAGATTAAACCACGTCACTGTTCAATAAACTGTATTTTTCATATATACAGAGATTAAACCACGTCACTGTTCAATAAACTGTATTTTTCATATATACAGAGATTAAACCACGTCACTGTTCAGTAAACTGTATTCTTCATATATACAGAGATTAAACCAAGTCACACTGTTCAATAAACTGTATTCTTCATATATACAGAGATTAAACCACGTCACTGTTTAATAAACTGTATTCTTCATATATATAGAAATTAAACCACGTCACTGTTCAATAAACTGTATTCTTCATATATACAGAGATTAAACCACGTCACTGTTCAATAAACTGTATTCTTCATATATACTGAGATTAAACCACGTCACTGTTCAATAAACTATATTATTCATATATACAGAGATTAAACCACGTCACTGTTTAATAAACTGTATTCTTCATATATACAGAGATTAAACCATGTTACTGTTCAATAAACTGTATTCTTCATATATACAGAGATTAAACCACGTCAATGTTCAATAAACTGTATTCTTCATATATACAGAGATTAAACCACGTCACTGTTCAATAAACTGTATTCTTCACATATACAGAGATTAAACCACGTCACTGTTCAATAAACTGTATTCTTCATATATACAGAGATTAAACCACGTCACTGTTCAATAAACTGTATTCTTCACATATACAGAGATTAAACGACGTCTCTGTTCAATAAGCTGTATTCTTCATATATGCAGAGATTAAACCACGTCACTGTTTAATAAACTGTATTCTTCATATATGCAGAGATTAAACCACGTCACTGTTAATAAACTGTATTCTTCATATATACAGAGATTAAACCACGTCACTTTATCGCCTCCCAGTGCCACAGCGGTATTTCTGCAGGCCTATAATGCTAGAAACCGGGTTTCAAAACCCATGCCGGGCATAACACAGATAGCCCATTGTGTGTAGCTTTGCGTCTAACAACAAACAAACAAATCACTTTATAAGTACCTCTCGTTATGATTGAATAACTACTAGGTGAAGCTAATGAGTTGAAAACTGTACAAAATGAGAAAGGAGGTAGAAAACCTTTTTTCTTTTTTTGTCTCTGAGAACTCAAGTTGGGGTTAAATTTTATAATACATACATATATATACATAAATTCAATCTTATGGAGTCTTTCATATTCCTGTGCTGGCTAAGATCAACCATATAAAACAAGTTCTATACTATTCATATATATATATATGTGTGTGTGTGTGTGTGTGTGTAATTTATCCGTGGTCTTAAAGTTAAAAATTTCTAAATTTCTACTTGTGGATCAAATGGATTCGCACTTTTTTTTTGGAAGTAGTATACTTGTTATTAACATATCGCTAAAAACAAACACAGAACTGTAATATTTATATGATTAACATATCGCTAAAAACAAACACAGAACTGTAATATTTATATGATTAACATATCGCTAAAAACAAACACAGAACTGTAATATTTATATGATTAACATATCGCTAAAAAACAAACACAGAACTGTAATATTTATATGATTAACATATCGCTAAAACAAACACAGAACTGTAATATTTATATGATTAACATATCGCTAAAAACAAACACAGAACTGTAATATTTATATGATTAACATATCGCTAAAAACAAACACAGAACTGTAATATTTATATGATTAACATATCGCTAAAAACAAACACAGAACTGTAATATTTATATGATTAACATATCGCTAAAGACAGACACAGAACTGTAATATTTATATGATTAACATATCGCTAAAAACGAACACAGAACTGTAATATTTATATGATTAACATATCGCTAAAAACAAACACAGAACTGTAATATTTATATGATTAACATATCGCTAAAAACAAACACAGAACTGTAATATTTATATGCTATTCTCTTATTTTTCATTCTCAAACATTTCACTTAAGTAACATTACAGTCACATTTACAAAATATGAATATTTACCAATTTTCACCTAAAGCTAATTTTCGTGGTCAGGCACCTACAATTATAGAACAATAATGTTTATGTGGTTCCAACAAATACGTAGACACCCACCACAGAAATAGCCAGTTTAAT
Organism: Tachypleus tridentatus; assembly: GCF_004210375.1. Taxonomy (NCBI): domain Eukaryota; kingdom Metazoa; phylum Arthropoda; class Merostomata; order Xiphosura; family Limulidae; genus Tachypleus; species Tachypleus tridentatus. Next base: position 32,629,674 of record NC_134834.1, read on the forward strand.
TAAACAAACATAACCATGTAATATGAACATTAGAATTTAGCTAATATGTCTTTGTCAATATTCAAGATAGAAACATAGTTATAGATTTTATTTATAAGACTAGAATTCCAAGCCTTTGGGATTGTAACCACACTTCTGATTATGAACTTAGATGAGGGTGTTTCTAGTAGTTGTTTGTTTGAGATGTTTTGCTGTTTGCCACACTAACAACTAGGCCACACCCGGTCCTCTAATCGAAAGAACCAATACTATCCAAGTGAATTTCACTTAGGTGGTATAGTTTTGCTTTCAAACTCCTACTTTTTGACAAGCTTATGTTAAAATTGCAAAATCACTTTTAAAATGGCTCTTAACAAACAAGACTTCACGAGTTTTTACGTAATCAGGACTTTTCTAAAAACATAAGTTATTATTTGACAGTTTGGAAATTACTGTAAAATTTAGTTACCATAATGGCCCGGCATGGCCAGGTGGTTAAGGCACTCGACTCGTAATCCGAGAGTCGCGGGTTCGAATCTTCGTCATACCAAACATGCTTGCCCTTTCAGCCGTGGGGACGTTGTAATCTGATGGTCAATCCTAGTATTCGTTGGTAAAAGAGTAACCCAAGAGTTGGGGTGGGTAGTGATGACTAGCTGCCTTCCCCCTAGTCTTACACTGCTAAATTAGGGATGGCTAGCGCAGTCAGCCCTCGTATAGTTTTGCGCGAAATTTAAAACCAAACCAATGTGAAAGATGATTTAACCATTCCTAAACGGAAATCAGATAGAAACACTCGCTCCCACAATGGCTGTATCAGGTTTTAGTTAAAATTACAGGAATAAGTGTCACTGTGAAAACACTCCCACAGGTGAAATCTTGAAGTTTATTCAGTAGCATCCTGGAGAAAACTCTAGACTTTCCGACCCGCAGCCAGGAACGCCAGAATTTAGATCAAACCCGGAACACTGGTGATACTATGAACGGCGATTGAAGTACAAAACCTCCTTTTTTCAAACTGTGATGAATAACGTTAAAATTATTTACTGTTATGTCTTAAAGTTCTCAATATGCAATTTATATTATAATCACTCAGTCATGTGTGTAGTCAAGAGTAGGTACGTGTGGTGTGTAACGTGTTTAAACATGAAATAACATGTGTATTCAATAGTAGGTACATGTGATGCGTAACACGATTATACGTGAAATCTTTGAATCGCTTTTGTAGTCAAGAGTGGGGTACACGTGTACATGAAGTAATTCACTTTCACAAGAGCAACTTAAGACGTTTTTCTTAACACACAGAAAACGAAGCGACTTTTTGATATTAACGTGACGTAACAGGGGCGGATCCGGATCAGTTTGCATATCTGAAACATCAATTTGTGCTGACCGTTCAAAAACCCCAGACAGCTTAGTAGCGATCATGAAAATATTGGACTAACAATATTTTTAATTGTTTGTTTGTTCTAAAGATGGGGCTTTTTATAAGTCTTATTGTTGGTATTTTCGTCTTACGATGAGCTATTTCACAGAAATACAATAGTGTTTGATAATGCGCACTACGATGCAATAGAATGCAAACAATAACAAAAAAATCTTATCCCATAACATGATACGACTTTCGTCTCACAGAATGATAGTAAAACCAGTCACGTTACAAGGGACTGATTAGCTTCTGTGTACCACAGTGTCTCGAGTCCTTAAAGTCTTACTCTCAATACGACTCATATTGATATAACAAAATTAAGTTTCGAAGAGCACGATTTCCGGAGTTTAATTTCGTATCATTTCCTTCTCTCACTAGCTGCCAAAACAGTAATTTCAGCTTTACTGTTTCGTCTGTGTTTTCGAATACCATTAAAACAGCTGTTTTTCTAGTAAAATTACATCCCTGCGAATTTTATTACTATGAGGTACTTTTAGTGGTCAAAATTATTGAGATATTTTTGGGTAAAGTTTTTTCGCATCTTTTGTTAATACATTTTTATTAGCTATTATCACTAGAAAGTGTCCCTTAATAGAAAACTATATCTCTGGGAGGTAGTAATTTTGCTTCCCGGAAGCCATAAGGTTCGAAAACCGTATATTTTCAATAACATATCTTTTGGTATTGGAAGTAAACTAAAATCAACGAGTAATGTAAAATACAATTGTATTTTAATAGTTAATTATTGTTCTCAAGATCCGTCACAAAATATTGTTTAATTTTAGTATTGAAAAGAATATTTCTGATCTTGGAACAACAATGTTCATGATGTAGGATAAGTCTCTTTGGCACCAGGCCAAGGCTGAACGCTGAATTTCTCGCATCCTTCCGCCTCTTAAAAGAATGTTTTGGCATTGTAATGACATTTTAGTTATTTTGCATGTAGACCTACAATGACAAACAGATGTTACGCTGTATTTCACTTAAGAGTGAAGCGTTCTCTCTCCGAAATAAAGCGGTTACTATCTTGCTTTGTGGCTTATTTTAGAGGAATGTTAAAGTTTGGGACTGTCCAAGTCGCTATGATTTATCAGTACAGTATCTCAAGTGTGTACGTTGATGATTTAAAGAAATAATTATTCAGGTTTAGTTATTAATCGAACCAGCTTTCGACATAAATTGTTTCAACGGCTCTGCTACAGTCAACACTGGTTTGGGGTTTGAAAAGAATCAATATTAATACTGTCTAATTAGAAGTTGCTCGAGCATTTAGTTTGTAAACAGTTCAGTTAATGTTAATTGGTCCTTCCTTGTTACATTTATTCTACTTCGGTTGTGAAATCCATACCCCGTTAACGAACATACCCTGTTAGAATACATACAGTAGAACAAAATACAGCCTTGCTTCTTGATAAACATCCATCTTTTAATGCTTCCATTTTGATTTACGTATGAACGACAGTATCGGTTTCGTATTTCCACTATTCTTTTGTAGCACGTTTTTATATACATATATATCGCAAAGGCCTAGCAACTGGTAACTACAATGTTTTGCTTTAGTAGTTGTAACTTTTTTCTTTCTTTTTTTGCAATCAACTTTATGGAATTCTCCAGATGGAGTTGTAACATATTCAGAGAACAAGTTTTTAACGATCAGTAAAAAATCAGAAACTTTCCCTTTTACTCTTACAGATTCTATATGTTTATGATTGGTTGATTCAGTGTTGCCAGTAACGACATTCTTGTGGGTATTGATACCAAGATTATTAAAAAATACTTTTCAGTGGTAAAAATACGTATATTCTCTCGAGTAGCCCATTTGTCTAGATATATTATTCAACTTGTTATTTTGATCGCAAAGATAATGTAGGGCGTTTTATGTGACGTTTAAAAGTAGACAGAAGCTCCCCTCAACACTTTCTCAGATTGCGGTACGATGTCACAACCTCTGGGCGTCTCGAGTTCACTGCAGGAGCCGGAAATAGACACCTGTGTTCCGCAGTGGAGGCGCTTGACACAACCAACACTATGACGTAATTCAGTCGTACTTGTTATTGCAAGATGGCGAACATTTCGTCTTGTTCGCAGAATGTTTTTTTTTTCTTTTGCCACAAGTGTTTGTTTGTTTGTTGTGGAATTTCGCACAAAGCAACTCGAGGGCTATCTGTGCTAGCCATCCCTAATTTAGCAGTGTAAGACTAGAGGAAAGGCAGCTAGTCATCACCACCCACCGCCAACTCTTGGGCTACTCTTTTACCAACGAATAGTGGGATTGACCGCAACATTATAACGCCCCCACGGCTGGGAGGGCGAGCATGTTTGGCGCGACTCGGGCGCGAACCCGCGACCCTCAGATTACGAAGCGCACGCCTTAACGCGCTAGGCCATGCCAGGCCCATGCCACAAGTGAAAACCGATATTTATAGAAAGAAAAACATTTTGAAATATTTGGCAAATGAATGCGTCGAAACAAAACGTACGCGCGCTAAACTAAAACTTTAAACATGAAATTATATTACGTTGAAAACCACCATATATTAAATTGCTTTCTGCTTAATTTATACAACATTAGCTCCAGTTTCATTTAATTACGTTACGTTGAGAAACATCATATATATTAAACTACTCTCTGCTCAGATATGAATCATTAACTCGAGTTCCATTTATATGCGGGCCCGGCATGGCCAAGCGTGTTAAGGCGTTCGGCTCATAATCCGAGGGTCGCGGGTTCGAATCCCGGTCGCACCATACATGCTCGCCCTTTCAGCCGTGGGGGCGTTATAATGTGACGGTCAATCCCACTATTCGTTGGTAAAAGAGTAGCTCAAGAGTTAGTGGTGGGCGATGATGACTAGCTGCCTTCCCTCTAGTTTTTCTTTGCTAAATTAGGGACGGCTAGCGAAGATAGCCCTTGTATAGCTCTGCGCGAAATTCAAAACAAACAAACAAACAAACCATTTATATGCGAAGCATTTAATTACCTTATGTTCACGTGCACAACCACACATTCTTACCATAAGTTCGACATTATATTCTCTTTCTAAACACAACGTGAAATTATATTCTGATCGTTAACAGCGTTAGAATATTACAGATAGGTAATCACTCATGTTAATCGTGAATACTGACAGTTAGGGCAGAAGTTAAACTCCGGACATGTGTAGATGTAATATTTATTATTCTGTTTTGTTAAAACAGTTTTGAAAGTTTTAATAACCATATGAAACGGGATTAAAGATTTGTAGTATTAACAGGAAGAAGTGAACTGTTGTAACTGTAAGACATGTAGTAATTACAAACAGGTAGAAGTGAACTGTTGTAACTGTAAGACATGTAGTAATTACAAACAGGAAGAAGTAAACTGTTGTAACTGTAAGACATGTAGTAATTACAAACAGTAATCAGTACTCGTAATAACCACTAACAGTAATTTACACTCTTAGTGGTCGTGATTATTTTATCACAACAGTCATCTACGTATCAGAGTAAAGTTCATCAAGACGTTCTATTAGTTAACGGGTCTTACTTAGCTCGTCCGATTCATTAACGGGTCTTACTTCGCTCGTTTTCATCCACGAACTGAAGTTTACTCACAGAACAAAGCTGGGATCTCAAACTCACACAATATGAAATGTTAATACTACAAACAGAGCGAAAGTCGCCATAAGAACATTACTATTATACAGAATATTTATTTTTTGTTTAAGGATTAGCAACTTTGTTTTATTGTTATTCAACATGAAACAGGATACTATGATACACAATTCCTTTTAACAGCGGAGCCGCTCTGACTAGCTTTGATATCTATTATTTATTAAACAAGTGAAAAGTCCTGAAATTCCTACTTAAAGGAATGATATGTAAAACAATATTAGAAACTGTGACTTCTTTAAGTGGTATCGAATGGACTGCAACCCATAAGTAGAGGGGGTAGCTTGTGTTTTCAGGGCTACTAGCTTATGCAGAGTGATTTGGCTTACTATACGTTACATATTTACATTTTCAAACATAATATTTCCTCTGAAAGCATTTTACTCCCTAGAAGCTTCTTTAAACTCGCAACACAACGAACTAAGTATTCTCGTTCTTACCTTATTTGTGTTAGTACACAACCCTCACGTGCACTGATGTCTTCAGGTGTCGGCTAGCTCCGTACACTAGCGCGAGGTGTTCGACACAAATCTCGAGGAACCACTGACGCCCGCCTCCACCGCCGCATGCGGGGGCTCCCCCTACCTTCCTCGGGGCACCAGGCAGCCCAGGTGACGGGCGGTTGGTTCTTGCCTCCCCCATCTCTATGCGCGTGCACAGTCTCCTCCCCATAGAACCAGTGTGCCACTCCCACTTTATCGCTTATGGAAGTTACGTGTCCTAAGCTCACCAAATGATACCACAATAGGACATGCTGTCCGAGGAAATGACATCGGTTTTTCATTTATCGAAAGATTTGCTGATTTTTCTGTCACTTTTAGCGTTACGTACTGCGTTCTCGTTTTTCTGGTTATCACGTAGCGACGATTCGACCTTTTTAACACATAACGAAGATTTCAAGTGACTGACTTGTTAAGAACGGCCTGTAGCACAGTCAAACGCGGTTTGACGGCACTTTGAAGATAAACCTTCTTGAATTGAGGCACGTGACAACACACACAGACACATGCATAATATACGTGCATACATTTATTTATGAAAAAAAGACCTATGACCATGCAAATGATATTTTAAGAGCTATGTAAAACTGTGACTAACTTAATTCTGGTTTTCACCTTAACATTCTCTACACGATTTTAATTCGTTGCATTTTCTTTTTAACGGAAATATTTAACACTCTGCCACATGGTGCGTGAATATTCGGTCAAAGAAAATAAATATATGCGTGCTGCCATCTGTCGTATAAATGACACATCACTTCCAATACAGTTAATTTAGTACTTTTTTTTTTTTTTTTCAAATAAATGTGTTCAACATCACTGTTAATGCAGATAACACAGCAGTAGGAAAAATCTCCCATTAGAAAGGATTAAGCAAAAATAAAGCAACAAAGAACAAGATACACATTTTAAAAATAAATTCAGAAGAGTATTTTATGTACACTGCTGGCCAAAATCTTAAGGCCAATGAACATAAAGAAAAAATGTGCATTTTGCGTTGTTAGACTCAACCACTGATTTGACTAGCGCTTTGAAAGATGAAAATAACAAAAGGGAAAATAGAAATAAAAAACTTTTTTTAGCATTTAATAGGGAAAATGTGAACACTATGAAATTAGCCTAAATACTAGCTGGTAAAAAGTTTAAGACCATACTGAAACAAAGCGTTAATCGGTAAACACGTAACGAAATGTAGTCATTTTTGTTCAAGCATAAACGTTGTCAACATCTCCCACTGATATCTCCTTTGTTACATTAGGTAAAAACACGGCAAAGGGTAAAAGTTGACAGAGTTTGAACGTGGCAGAATTGTCGAGCTGCAAAATCAAGGTCTCTCTTAACGTGCCATCGCTGGTGCGATTGGGCGTAGTAAAACTGCTGTTGTAAATTTCTTAAAATACCCTGAGGGATACTGAACGAGAATTTCAAGTGGTCGGCCCAAGAAAAATTCGCCGACGTTGAGCAGGAGGATTCGACGGGTTGTCTGGCAAGACACCAGCCTATCGTCGAACCATATTAAGGCCCTTATGAACGCAAAATGCAGCTTAAGAACAGTAAGACGCCATCTACGAGAGAAAGATTTTAAAAACCGTAAACGTCTTCAAAGGCCACGCCTCCTTCCACACCACAAAACAGCTCGGTTAAACTTTGCTGAGAAGCACCAAACATGGGACATAGAAAATTGGACGAAGGTTTTGTTTTCTGTTGAGAAAAAATTTAACCTGAATGGTCCAGATGGCTTCCAACGTTACTGGCACGATAAAGATATCCCACCGGAGACATTTTCTACACGACACAGTGGAGGAGGTTCCATCATAATCTGGAGTGCTTTCTCCTTCCATGGAACAATGGAGCTTCAGGTTATACAGGGTCGTCAAACAGAAGCTGGCTATATTGGCGTGTTGGAGAGAGCATCCTTACTGATTGAAGTCCCTCGCTTGTGTGGATATGACTGGATCTTTTAGCAGGACAACACTGCAATCCACAATGCCCGCAGGACAAAGGACTTTTTCATGGCGAATAACGTGACTCTTTTGGACAATCCAGCGTGTTCGCCGGAACTGAATCCCATTGAAAATGTTTGGGGTGGATGGCAAGGGAAGTCTATAGAAATTGACGTAAATTCCAAATAGTGCATGATTTTCGTGAAGCCATCTTCACCACTTGGAATAACATTCAACCAGCCTTCTGCAAACGCTTATATCGACCATGCCAAAGCGAATGTTTGCAGTTATTCGCAATGACGGTCGTGCAACTCACTACTAAGACCTCTTGTTGGGCGTTTCCTACCCTGTTTAGGACTTCTTTTTGGTATGGTCTTAAACTTTTGACCAGCTAGTGTTTAGGATAAGTTCATAGTGTTCACATTTTCCCTATTAAATACTAAAAAAGTTTTTATTTTTATTTTCCCTTTTTTTAATTTCATCTTTTGAAGCTCTACTCAAATGAGTGGTTGAGTCTAACAATGCAAAATGCATATTTTTTTATGTTCATTGGTCTTAAGATTTTGGCCAGCAGTGTATTACTACACTAAGAAGCTAAGGTATAGAAAGTGGAAAGTTCATCGTTGTTGAAGGCAAACGAAGCAAAGTCTCAGAATACAACAACAATATACATTATATTTACCTTTATCTCTTGCTACGTTTTAATCAGAACTGGCAAGAATGAGATACAAATATAAATGTCCATGTTCTATCCTTACATCTTCGAAGGTTGTACTCGCGCGACAAGACATGAACTGAATAGCATCTTGTTTTATGGACACTATATAAAAACTGGTAATGAAACCATTCTTTGATGGTGTGAGAATAGAACGATGGACGTACTGATTTATACATCATTCAGAATTGGTTTATGAACGATTTAGTAATAGGGACGACATTCTGGTGGTCAGTATCGGGCTGTTTTCTGACACCACTGGATCTGGTTTAATTTGGATGGACTATGGTACTCGTACCCATAGTTCACGTATAGCCACCCTCTACCTCGAACATGTTTGTTTGTTTGTTTTTTAATTTCGCGCAAAGCTACAGGAGGGCTATCTGCGCTAGCCGTCCCTAATTTGGCAGTGTAATATTACAGAAAAAGCAGCTAGTCATCATTACTCACCGCCAATTCTTGGGCTATTCTTTTACCAACGAATATTGGGATTAACCATTACTTTATAACGCTCTCAAGCCTGAAAGGGTGAGAATGTTTAATATGACGAGGATTCGAGCCCATGACCCTCAGAATGTGATTCTAGCGCTCTAACCACCTGGCCATGCCGGGCCCCTCGAACAGGAAACTATTGTAAGATTGGACTTTCAACCATCTTCTCATCACCCCAGTCTCTTAAAACTCGTGAAACGAATTTTCGGAATAAATTACAGGCCTACTTCGCCTATCAGACAAGCTCCTCAACGGCACAGTTGTATATCTGCAGATTTATACTGTGAGAAATTGGATTTCAATACCCGTTGTGGACAGATCGCAGATAGCCCTTCGTAGCTCTGTACGTAACAACGAACAACCTATCAGCCAAATTGAAGCAATTGAAAAACACCTATAGAAAACAATGGTGACATATTTCCGGTAGTTTTATTCATTCTCATATAGCAGCACAGGAATTACGAAAGCTTTAATTTTTTAATATCCCTAAGAGATGGCGTTGTTGCAAAAACCTCCACATTAACTGTGGAACATTCTCGTTTTCAGGACTTAATAACTAGGTGTTTTGCCCTAAAATAAACATAAACATTTGACAGTAGTAAAAGAAAATGTTGTGGGTCAAATTACCAAGAAGTTAACTACAGATATATATATATATCTTTAAACACGTGTATTATTTACGATACCAACCTTCAACATTTTCTTTTATCGCTTTCAACAACCACTTCGCGTAATTTCCTACACATTTGTTATTAATATGCGAGTTATAGTTTAGCTATTTGTAAAACACATTCAAATAACTAATTTATCCCTAATCTACTTTCTATATGATTGTAACAATTCTATTATCACAATTAATACATATTTTGATGGCATTTTCGACCCAAACTTCCCCACGTGCGATTCGAGAAGTTATTTTGCCAACGAAATACAGAGGCTGTCCGTTTCACTCAGCGACTGTCTCAACACGCTCAGCGGAGTTAAAATTATTTCAGAGAGTACCACCTTTCAACAAAAATCCTGGGTTGAAACAGAAGACATTAATCAAGTCATATTTTTTAATGCGCTGTATTTAATTAGGGTTAATGGTGTTCTTAATGTTGTTACGTCTTTTCTCTTCCTGATAATTACATCTCTATACCGTAACGCATGATTCAAAGAACTGGCAACAATTGTGTTACCAGTTAAAACGTATATTAAAGCATCATCAGCATGCAGCATACTGCTTGTTAGGCGTAAGTTACAGAAAGTTTATTTTACAACACCCAACAGTGGAAGATATTCGCCAAGAGCAAAAGCGAGTAAAACTTGAAATTATCTTTAACTTCGCCCTAAACATCAAACTTGCACATAGCCTGTTTATCAAGGAAGATTCATACTTCAAAAAACAAAAAAAAGATTCATGTTACAAAAGAAGGAATCCTTCCGTAACATGAATCTTTTTTAAGTGATTAAAGTGAAAAATGGGAATATATTCTCCTGTAACAAACTGAAGTGCAAAGAGTTATATTCTCCTGTAACAAACTGAAGTGCAAAGAGTTATATTCTCCTGTAACAAACTGAAGTGCAAAGAGTTATATTCTCCTGTAACAAACTGAAGTGCAAAGAGTTATATTCTCCTGTAACAAACTGAAGTGCAAAGAGTTATATTCAAGCATGGTGCAAAAACCTAACAAAACTCACCTTTCAAAATAAAGTGAGAGCAACTTTTACGGTAGTAATATTTTGACTTTAAAAGTCGCTGTTATTTTATTTTCAAGTTAATTAACCTTAAACTCGCCTCTCTCATTTCTAATGAGAGAAAAATCTTCCATTGTTAACAAAAAGGTACTGGCTGGTTAAATGGAGCATGTATTTCGTGGATTTCTTAATACTCAGCTGTCACACTGGTTTTCGTAAATTGTGAACTCATATAACTAAGCTTACTTAGTTGGGGGGGGGGACTCCTGACATAAATCTCAAAGAACGTTATTTCAGTTCGACCGAAACTTTTGATAAGTCAGACGATATGATGGGTAATCACTAGATAGCGACCTGTTGAAAGTTGAAAGAAATATTTCTAATGTTAAAATAATCTGTAACTTCGATAGAAGGCCTTATCAAAGCTGCATTAGAGTCTCAGCGGCAAGGGGTACTACTAATGCGTCTGGATGCGAATGCTTTTAGTGTAGACAATTTATCTATCTGAAACTGTATGCTAGTAAATAGGCTTTCGGACATAGAAGATCTTACCAATCGTCTTTTAGTACAGAAAAAAAAAAAGGCTGGTTGTTAAAGTGTTTTCGGCGATGACTGAAATATTTATCTAGAAACGATTTTCATATTCGATTCTGATTTCTACATAAGTAGCCAGTTGGGTGTTAAAAAGTGAAACGTTTTCTTGGGGTTCATGTACCTTTGTACACTATTACTAAAAATTGCGAACACTTTTTTCCAGACAATAATGCTTTTGTTAGTTTTTTTATTTGAAATTACAAACTCCAAACAGCTTGCTTGAAATTAAGCACAAAGCTACGAGATGAGTTACCTGTGATCTGTCCACCACGGGTATCGAAACCCGGTTTCTAGCGTTGTAAATCCTAAATCATGCAGCTCTGCTACTGGGATGAGTGGGTGCGTGTTTCTTTATCCTGGTTATCATAAAGCAGTAAGTCCCTACGCCCTGATAACATGGATATCAATTCTCAGGAAATACATAGAAAACTACACATCTCATAACTCACTACTCCGAGCTTAGCTTGACAGATTCTGAATCTCATAATTCATGGTTCGCATCCTGTTATTAAAGAGTACGTGCTCTACATGTGGTAGTCCAATCTCATTATTCTGTCAAACCAGAATGTCGTAAGTGTTGCATTTCTTCTAGTCCATCAGTTCAAAAATAGGGGGCGGCTGTTCTCAGATAATCCTTTGGTACTTATACGAAAAAATTCAAAGTGGCCTAAGTTATTTTTCCCGTCAAAAAAGTCTCTGTCTTATGGGAAAATATGAATTAGTAACCAAATATTTTCATTTATAAAATAATCTTCATTTTTACCGTGAACAGTTTAGTACAAGAAAAGAAAAATATAATTATGAATATTAATTAAAAAGGTGTTGTTTATTTTGCTAGTTGATTAGCTGTAGGCGTACAGTGAATTATCAGCGTTTTTACAACTGTTAGGCAACAACCTCTACGTTTTAGCGTTATAAGCCCTCAAATTTACCACTGAATCACTGGGGAAGCAATTGTGAACGTAATTGACAACTCAGTTGAGAAACGATTCCATCGTCAAACTCAAAGTCCTCTCAGTTAGGTTATTATAGCGACCTATACACAACTTTGATAAAGTTTAGTTGTTGTATACTTTCATAAAAGAAAATCACCCAGCAGAGTATTGTCTCACAAACTACGTATCTGGATTAGTTTCCAAGGAAAATCTAACCGTACTCATTTTATTTTATAAACTTTGCTAACCATAACACACAAGTACTTTGTAAAACTTAGATGTATCTAAAAGCTGATAATAAAAAAAACACTAAATACATAAATACAGATATGTATCACGGTTTGTTTTCTAAAATTCTCCTGTTTTTGTTGTTGTTTTTTGAGTAATAAAAAACAATATATAAAGACTAGTATTCATAAATTTTTAGTTGATTCGGTATATTTATATACCGCTAGGATTGATAAAAATAAACTGTTGTTTGATTCTATGTAGATTTAACTAGTACTCAAAAATGTTGTTTTAACTTAGTTTCCAGTAAAAACATAAAAGTATTCTTTTAAAATTGTTCTGTGTTCTGTATTCGATAATTCACAGAAAAAAAAAAAACTTTCTTTGACGGAAATGTAGACGATGTAAACTGAAACAGGTTTTCTTTGGCAAATATGCCAGTTGTGCTCGTGGCGTTGACTATATCAAACCAGGCAGGTTGTATTCACCTGAGGCTGAAACGTAAAACATATGCTGTACTTATGTTGTTGTATACTTTCATAAAAACCTACTTAATGAAACGACAAAAACTGATGAGGATATCTTGCAAATTGTGGAAAAGGATAAATACTGCGATATACACAGAGAGTGTTGTGTCAAAGGTCAGGAAAAGGGTAATATACACAGAGAGTGCTGTGTCAAAGGTTGTGGAAAAGGGTAACATAATGTACACAGAGAGTGTGGTCAGGAAAAGGGTAAATACTGCGATATACACAGAGTGTCAAGTCATGTGGAGGAAAAGGGTAAATACTGCGATGTACACAGAGAGTGCTGTGTCAAAGGTCAGGAAAGGGTAACACTGCGATGTACACAGAGAGTGCTGTGTCAAAGGTTGTGGAAAAGGGTAACACTGCGATGCACACAGAGAGTGCAGTCAAAGGTCAGGAAAAGGGTAACACTGCGATGCACAGAGAGTGCCAGTCAAAGGTTGTGGAAAAGGGTAAATACTGCGATGTACACAGAGAGTGCTGTGTCAAAGGTTGTGGAAAAGGGTAAATACTGCGATGTACACAGAGAGTGCTGTGTCAAAGGTTGTGGAAAAGGGTAAATACTGCGATGTACACAGAGAGTGCTGTCTCAATAGTTCTGAAAAAGGGTAAATATTGATGCAGAAAAAAGATAGATATGAATAGTAACCACCTGATACGGGTAGAGAGATAAATACAAATTGTACACACCTGGTTTTGACAGGGGGGACAAATACAGCTTGTACACACTAGGTGCTGATAGGTAGACAAATAGGGATAGTACACTCCTTATATCTACAGATACGGCTAATATTCTCGTGATGTGAATTTACAGATAGATACGTATAGAAGACACCCGTTGTGAACAGATAGATAGACACAGATGAAACACAATAAATCATATAAATAAACAGACGACGAAAACTATTGAAAACAGCTTACAATTTTAAAAATTCAGGTTAACCGAAATAAAAAGAAGAAAGAGAAAATACAGTTATTGCTAAAAGCTTCATTCTACCAAGAAAAAAATAATTCCTTGATAACTTGAAGGTTTGCACTGTCTTTTTTTAGCATAGACCGATAACGATATTCTTGTTGGCAACGCCAATCCATTATAGGAAGAGTCGTTCTCATATGGAAAACAACGATGAATTGTTGCCTTCGTATTAAGTAGGCGATTCAAGGCCAAGTACGGCAACTCCTATCTCAGAACCAATCTAAATACTAAGCCAGATAAATGATGGCGCCGCTACCGTTCACTACAAAGAATTTGCCGTGTACGTGTGCATAGTTTTATTCAGTAAAATATTCGGCTTATAATCTACTTTCTGTGCTACTTAGGAGAAGAAGAGGGGGAAAAAAAGTAGCTCGATTTAGAAAGTGGGTTGAGATACTTCTAAAGCAAAGCTAATAGGTAAACGTAAGTGAGGGAGAAATGACATATATAGTGGAAAATCTAACCAAAGGTGCAACAGGAACGGTGAAAACAAACTTCAGGTGAGGAAAAATAAACGATAGGCTAGAAAAAATAATATAGTAACAAGGATAGTAAGAGCAAGATAGCTGGAGTATTAAGACGAATAGGAGATATAGAGTTGATTAAAATCGAATAGGAGACGAAAGGAAGAAAAGTACAAATAAGAGTTGATTAAACAGCTTTATAAGACGTAAAAGGAAAGAGAACAGAACAAAACGAATTAAGTAAATCTAACAGTGGAAAAAAAAAAACAAGTGGGTTTAATTAATTCAAGTAGAGATTAAAAAGGAAAACAACAAATCAGGTGAAAAAGGGAAAGAATTAAAATAAAAAAGGAAAAGAAACCTACACAATAGCTATGTAAATATAACATAATTGAATAATAATAGGGTAAATAGGTTTAATTTAATTGTATACAAATAATATTAATAAAAATGAACAAGCTTGAGTTAAAAGTTTAACATGGGAATGTATGAATAAAAGCATTGAAAAATATTTAAGAAAATGCATAATAGTAATAATACATTGATAAGCTATCAGTTTTGTGTGGTTCGTTAGGGATTTTATTTTCTAAAAGTAAAAGAAAACGAATAAAAATTTTTATTTGGTCCTACAGAAATATAGTTAACATTTTGTAAAACATTCTAAAACATATTTCTGTTCGAGAAATAAAATAAATAAATAAACAGGAGACTAAATAGTCATCTAGCGTGGAAAGCAACATAATTCACAACGTGCGCAAAATATTACGAACGTCAAAAGAGAAAAAAAAAAAACTACTGAAAGTTGGAGATGAACAGAATAAAGGGGAGGTAAGATAGATTGCTAAAAATGGGGCGAGAAGGAGTATGTGTGGGTGGGTTTTCTTACAGTAAAACCGTATCGGGCTATCTTCTGAGTCTACCGATGAGAATCGAACGCTGATTTTAGCGTTGTAAATCCCTTGACTTACCACTGTACCAACGGGGAACTGAAAGGTGTAGAAAAAATTGCAAGAAATGAGTGAAAATGAAGATGAATGGAGTAACTGGTACAGCGGTAAGTCTATGGATTTACAACGCTAAAATCAGGGGTTCGATTCCCCTCGGTGGACTCGGCAGATAGCCCAATGTGGCTTTGCTATAAGGAAAAAACACACACACACTAGAAAGGTTGTTTGATGGGAAAAATGGCCGTTTTAGAAATAGAGACGATTAGAAACGGAATTGGAAAAAGTGAAAAACAAAACGAATGAGAGATGAATTAAAAACTGTTTGTAGATACAGAGTGCAGTTGAAGGTAACTACGACTGTCCAGTTCTCATTAAACCTTTACTGTCTTACAAATTTAGTGACCAGCCGCCAAAAAGATTAAATTAGCTATTTCTTTCTCTTTTGTTTTTTTAACAACAGCGCTCTTAACGCATGGGCCCGACATGGCTAGGTGGGTTAAGGCGTTCGACTCGTAATCTGAGGGTCACGGGTTCGAATCCCGATCGCACCAAACATGCTCACCTTTTCAGCCATGGGGGCGTTATAATATTACGGTCAATCCCATTATTCGTTGGTAATATAGGTGCCAAGAGTTGGCGGTGGGTGGTGATGATTAGCTGCCTTCTCTCTAGTCTTACACTGCTAAATTATGGGCGGCTGGTGCAGATAACCCTCGAGTAGCTTTGCGCGAAATTCAAAAAACAAACAAACAAACAAACATTCTTAATGTATGAAATAACAACTATTTCCAATAAGTTTTATAGTAAATTTAGTGTAAAAACAGCTTTTTAAATATTTTTGAGACTTCTTGCATGAAAAATAAATAAAAACATCCGTTCTTGCCTCTTAACATGTTGAACACTGTAGCGTAGCACTGGTTGACGAAAAAAATTGTTCTACACGAGCTAATATCGAGATGGACATTAGAGAGGTGTGACTAACCCCTTTAGAACACATTGTTTGCTACGGAAAAGCTTGCAAGTTGTTACTGATGAAAGTGAAGAAACAGGTAGGTTGAGATGTCTGTTACTGATACGAGAAAGATGGCTACCTATACCTTTATAAACAGCGTGAAACCAGGTGTAATGACACCTACCTTTCATGGCTGTCCCAGCTTTCAATGTTTTGAACATTGAGGCAAGTAATCATAGGGACTCGTACTGAAACGTATTATAAAGAACAAACGTAAAATTTTATAACAATTACTAGGTATTATCTTACAATAAACGCTAGGTGTTATGTTACATTAAGTACAAGAAATTATCCTACGACAAGTGTTAAGTATTGTCTTACAACAAACACTAGGCGTTATCGAACAACAACAACGCTAGGTATTATCTAACAACAAATACCAGGTAATATGTTACACTAAGTACTAGGAATAACAGTATAACAAATATTAAGTGTTATCTAACGAAGAATTAAGGTATTAAGTTACAGACGTTAACTTTGAACAAATACTACATATTTTCTCATAATAAATGCTGGATAATATCTTATAACAAGAGCTATGTACGTTATTAAAACTATTATTATAATACTATGTAACAAAATTTTTACTTTTTCTTGTTCCTTGGCAGAAAGTGTTATTTCCCAATTGCTTATGCCTAAAGTAAATGGAAAAGACCCATTTTTCTCTTCAAATTTTGCTTTTATGGCCTGGGATCGCATAACGAAAGCATGATGGGAGACTATTTGGGAGCTGATACGTGAAAGTGATTTACATTACAGTCGCAAATCTAGAAAAACTACTCGCTTCTAAACATTTTTGTATAACTTTAGTATAAATACATGTAAATCTTGATTCATGTGTTGTTTTATTCAGACCTTATGTAAATGAAAATGTGCAGATTTGCCAGTTTTTACATAGAAAATAAGTTAATTTCTAAATTTCATTATCTACGTCACAAAAACAAAGTTTGAAGGGAATAACGGCCATTTTCTGTACTTTTAAAACATAAGCAATTAAGAAATAACACATACTATCCAGGAACAAAATTTGTGTTACCTAGTGTAATTGATCTTTCTTGCCTTGTTATTTTTCACATTCACACGTAATGTATGACAAGTTTTATTTCACTGGAAATAACGGATTTTTTTTATTTAAAGTCTGTTTTTAAGGGTCTTAAAATGTTTCACTGGATTTACCTGAACATTTAAGATTCAATTTCTGCTTCAACGTGCCAACTGAAAGAATGGAAAGGAGATAGTTACTTATGTGGAGAGATAGACAGAAATATATTTAGTTTTATAGAGAAATTGACAGGTAGGTAATCAATTACACACAGAAATAGGCAGGAGCATATTTAGTTTTATAGAGAGATAGGCAGAAAGATTGTTAATTATGCACAGAGATAAAGCAGGAAAATATTTATTTAATCAGAGTGATAATGTCCTACTGAAAAAGATATGCAAAAAGGTGGCCACTTATGTAGAGAGATAGTTGAAGATAATTCCTTGCCTTGAGATAAGCGAGAAGATAGTTTTTTTACGTTAAAGGATAGGCAGGGAGAGAGTTACTTATGTATATAGAAAAACAGAGAGATAATTAGTTTTGTAGAGAGATGGGGAAAGAAATGATTATTTGTGTTGACACATGAGCAAAACCATAGTTAAAAAATAAATAGTCGATAAAAGGGATACTTACGTAAAGAGATAGTCAGGGAGATAGTTAATTATGTGGAAAAATAGACAAAGAGATAATTTCCTAATGTAGAGACTTGTTCGTACAATTTACCTTCCAATGAATTTTCAATATTATGTAGATTCCTACCTTCTTTTAGGAGACCTACCCAGTGATGTTTTCCTACGGGCTGCTTTAGATGTACCATCAGAAACAGTTCACTATATGAGATTACATCCTCTCCGAGGCACGTTACCCTAAGATACTAACCAATTATATAGCAACTGCATGCATCACTGATCAAGGCGAGTATAAGGCGGTTTAACTTTACCTATTGGAAAATACTGCTTTAATGTATATAACCTCTATGAAATACAAGTTTTTGCAGCTACGGTTATGCAATTTGACGAAGAAATAGCACTGCCTAACACTTATTACATGCAGTGCTGTATCCACCCACTCGAATGTCAAGTGTTCAAACGCACGTATAACAAACAGGCTCACGTTGATACGTGAAGCTACGCGAAACTGATGATATAACATTTGATTTCCTTCCAAATGACTCCCTGATTTATTTATTTTTTAAAGTTCCGTGAAATTTATATTTAACCTTGACTTACACAAACAAAATGGTTTCAAAACAGAAATACTTCTCAGAACATTTTTTTTATTTTGAATTTCGCGTAAAGCTACACGAGGGCTATCTGCATTAGCCGTCCCTAATTTAGTTGTGTAAGAATAGAGGTAAAGCAACTAGTCATCACCACTCACCGTTAACTCTTTTACCAACGAATAGTGGGATTGACCGACCATTATAACGCCCCACGGTTGATAGGGCGAGCATGTTTAGTGTGACGGGGATTAGAACCCGCAACCCTTGGATTACGAGTCGAATGCCTTAACCACTTGGCCACGCCAGGCCTAACATTTGTTTTTTCAATTATTCTTTAAAAGTAATCAAAATAAAGCGAAAAAATATTTACAGCACTAATTAATTTGGCTAGATAAAAATGTCGAAAATTACATGGGTTATTGTATATGAAGAAAAAATAGATTAGAATCTAATCAATAGGGGGAACTGAGATTCAACAAAGTTGTTGCTTTTTTTGTTGTTAGCTTGCGAACCAAATAAACTGTTGATAATACTCCTGCCACGAAAACAAGCATATCATAACTGTTCAGTAATACGTCTTTAACTCATCTGCGACATTTTCTGAACTATTACATGTTTTGTTTGAAGGTAGCTTGAATTTTACTACACTAGTAGAGATCAAAAGTCCTATTTCAGTCCTTAGCACATAATTCTAGCATTTGGTAGTTGCATGATACATGGACCAAAACCCAAGCTAAGGACCTCAAGACTCAGGCATAGCTGTCCCTAGTTTTGATCCGTTGACCAGAAGGAGGGCCATCATTTACCCTGTATGGCTACGCTTAACCTAATAATGGGCCTTATTGTCCCAATTACAACTCCCCTACATATAGTCCGATGTGGCTTTGCTATAAGAAAACACACACAAACACACCCCTACATATACCTGTAAGTACGAATAGAGGGCGCTATTTGAAAAGAGAAGACGTAAGAAATCTAAGTTGTTATAATATTGTGTAATTTTCAATATTATTTGGTTTTATTATTTTTACACTTGGAAGCTAAAGTCGAATAACGATAAATATCTAGATTTTGTAATATTGGGGACTAAAATTGTAGGTATAAGCTTTCAATTTAGATTTTATTAGTGTAACGTTTAGTGTAATGTTAGATTAGGCTTAGTACGCTTAACGGTTCCTCAGGCTTAGAGACAAACTAAATATTAGGTTGAGGAATAATTCGTGAGCGTTTTTAAATAATTTCATTCAAGCATTACATGCAAGACTATACAATACTTCAATGCATGAACACATTACACCCAAAACATTTATTATGATACTTTATTTCATGTAATACCTAGGTATATAGTATTCATTGTTGTAAACGAAATTGTAGGTATATAGTATGCATTGTTTTAAACGAAATTGCAAGAAATTAAATGCGAAAAGCAGATGGTGTCGAAAACGCTCGATTTTGTCCACTTGACATTCCATTTAATGAGCTGAAAATGAAAGCAAAAATTAAAGACATATGAAAATCAAATACACCATCTATTAGAGCAAAAAATTATCTACCAAATGACATGAAATATTTTGCGAAAGCGTTTCATTTATGAATATATTTTTTTTAACTTGAAAAAACGCTCACGAATTATTCCTCAACCCAATACGTTGTTTTATTTAATAAATACAGTCCAAAACTAGTTAATTGTCAAACTTAGGTTTAACAGTGTTAACAACAGGCTACTGAAATTTAATCATAGTATCGAGTGTTTATTTTAATTCTACAAATAATACAATAGTTAAGACGAGTTCGGTAGTTAAGCATTTTCAATTTGTTAGGTACGACAGATGTAATATGTAGGTTTTATTTGAGAACTCTGGAATATTATGCACTTTTAAGAAAGCTACTAGTAAGGACGTTCATTTTATATTTAGAGTTCGCAGGCTGGAGAAAGAGTTGAAGAAATAGATAAAGAGATATATAAACTGTGGGAAATGACAGCAGAACCTCAAAAGGTTTTACCTGTAAGGAAGACATCAGATAAGGTTAACAATAACATTCAGGATGTTAGAAACGGTAGTATTGTAATTGAAAGTAATGAACTTAATTGTAATGAGTAACATATTTCAGCTCTTGGTTTATGTAGACGAGGAGTTATTGGAGAGAGAGAAAGCAAAAAGAATAGAAAAGAATATGGATTATAAACTTAAAGAGGTTAAAGTTATAAGTGATTCCTTGACACGACATGTGGATAGAATAGTTTATGGGGTAAACAGGGAGAAATGAGTTAGATTATTCTACCCTGAGGCACTGGTGGAAGATATAACTGACACAGCAAGAGAAATAATGACCCGACGGGCAACGACTTAGTTTTTAATGTGCACATAGGAGCTAACGCGTAGGGGACAATAAGTCAGAAAAGCTAATTAATAAGTACAATCAGCTGTTAAAAGTATTTAATAATAAATACCATAAATTAATTGTATCATTTGTGGAGATGAAATTTTAATTAGGAAATCAGGACTAAATGTTAGGCTAAAATTAATATGTAAGGATAAGCAGGTTAGCTGGTTAGACTTGTGGGAGGAGGGAACTTTTTGGAATTAATGGTTTACACTTAAGTAGAAAAGAGTCTGGCATATTAGCAGGGGTTATTAACTCAGCTGTGAGAGAAGTTTGAACTAGGACTATTTTTGAACTATTTATAGTTATGAGGGAAAAGATAAACTAAACGAAAAACTGAGGTGTATAGAAAAGTTTAGCACAGGAAATTAGAATAAAAGTAGTTATAAGGATAGTCTTAATTATTACTATTGTAATGCTAGAAAGATAAGAAATAAAATAGATAACTTAAGGGCACTGACAGGAATAGAAAAGTTTGATATAATTGTAATAAATAAAACATGGTTAAATATAAATGATTATTTTGATGAAAGACATTTCTTTGAAATACGTGATTATAGGTTATTTAATAGGAAGAGAGTAGTAAAGAGAGATGAGAAGTGGCTCTATATATAAAGTGTGAGTTACATCCCGTTGAAGCTGAGAATATTAAGGATAATAGCAAAAAGATTAAATTCATTCGTGTTTCTGTTAGTGTACATCAAGGGAAACTCTTAGTAGGAATTTTTTACAAACCAGATGAAAATTCTGAATTTAGTGAGAAACTTTACGGTGAGATTAAGTCATAATTATGGATGATTTTAATTTCAGACATATTGATTTGGAAATGCTACGTCAAACTCTGAGAGAGAAAAGTTTTTGGATTCTGTTCAAGATGGATTTCTTCACCAACTGATCAAGATACCTACTAGAAATAATATTATTTTAGGTTTATTGTTAACTTCTAATATAGAAACGGTTGAGAGGGTGGAAACTGGGAAAGACCTAGGTACAAGTGATCATTACTGCACTAGGTTTCATCACCAATTGATCAAGAAACCTACCAGAAATAATATTATTTTAGGTTTATTGTTAACTTCTAATATAGAAATGGTTGAGAGGGTGGAAACTGGGGAAGACCTAGGTACAAGTGATTATTACTGCACTAGGTTTCATCACCAATTGATCAAGAAACCTACTAGAAATAATATTATTTTAGGTTTATTGTTAACTTCTAATATAGAAATGGTTGAGAGGGTGGAAACTGGGGAAGACCTAGGTACAAGTGATCATTACTGCACTAGGTTTGATCATTTTCCTGCGTATTAAAATCAGGAATAATGGTATTTTGATTCCAAATTCCAAAACAAAGCATATTTTGAACGGATTTAACAAGAGTTATCTATTGTGATTTGGGCAGCTGAATTTTTTGGACACACTGAGAAAATGTGGATTTTTTTTTTCAATATTCGAAACATATATATTCTTTACAGAAAAAAAGGATAACTGAAAGTAAATATCAGGTTGACTCATAAAGAAATTAAGTTAAAGAAAAACATCACAAATTTAAGCAATTTAAATTGATTGGTATTATAGAACATTTAAAAGATTATAGGACATCAATAAATTTAGTCAAACAGGAAATTGTGACTCCAAAAGGATGTATGAAAAAAGAATTGGCTGAAAACGTAAAAATTAACAATAAAAATTTCTATAAATACATTAAGGGTAAACAAAATGTTTGGAGGGAGGGAGGGAAATACGACCCCTTGAGGGATGATAAAGAAAGGCTTGTATATTATTATTGTTAAATGGTTAGATTATATAATTCTGCCTTTTCTTCGCTTTTTACTAATGAAGACTTGAACCTTATTCCTAATCTTCAGAAATTGACAGATGAAAAAAGTTGAACAAAACAACTGCATAAATTATGAGCCTGTTAAAATAAAATTGGGAAGTTTAAAGAATGATAGGTCTTCTTGACCAGATAATATTTCCACGAGGGTTTAAAACGAGGTCAAGGACTGAATATGTGAGTCGTTTGCCACAATCTTTTGTAAATCCTTGAATAGTGGACAAGTACCAACAGATTTGAAATTAGCTAATGTCACTCCTATCTTCAAGGAAGGTAAAACATTTGTCCCAGTTATTATAGGCCCATTGGTCTTACATCAGTTGTTGGGAAAACTGTAGAAAGTAATTTAACAAAGCTTAGAATTTCATCGGATAGTCAACATGATTTCGCTAAGGGAAATCTTGCCTTGCCTTACAATTCTTTTGACATGTTTTAAAAATGTTATTGCAAATATATAGATGAGAGTAAGGGTGTAGATTTTTATGTATCTGGATTTTAAGAAAGCATTTGACAAAGTGCCACATAAAAGACTTCTAAAGAAACTCTATAGGTGTGGGTAATAAGTTAACTCATTAGATGGAAGAGTGGCTTGATGAAAGAAAGTAGAGCGTTGTTATAAATGGAGGTCAATCAAACTGAACTCATGTCATAAATGGTGTACTTCAGAGGTCAGTTTTAGGACCATTGCTCTTTTTTGATTTACATTAATAACGTAAATGAAATCATGGTCAATAAATTACTTAAATTTGTTGTGAAGGTCTTAGGTGTTGCTGGCTGTGAAAAGGATGGTGCTGCTTTACAAAAGGATTTAGATCATTTAGTATGATGGGCAAATAAATAGCAAATGGGTTTTAATTATGATAAATGCCATATATTGCATGTGGGTTATCATAATTTCACTTAAGTACAATTTGGATGGAAACAACCTTAACAGTATTATGAAGAAAAGGATCTTGGTGTAACGGTTTATCAGTCTTTGAAGCCATCCAAGCAGTCTGCTGTTTCTAGTGATAGGGCAAATAGAATTTTAGGTTATATTTTCAAAAATACTGAATACTACTCTAAAGCGGTTATAGTTTCATTGTATACGTCATTAGTTAGGCCACATTTGGAGTATTGTATTTAATATTGGGTTCCTTACCTTAGGAAAGACATTAAAATGTTGGAAAAGTTTCAAAGAAGGGTTACTAAAATGGCGCCTGGGATGAAAGGGCTGCCACATAAGGAGAGATTAAAATCCTTAAATTTGTTTTATCTTGAAAAAAGAAGAGTTAGATGGCATTTAATTGAAGTATTTAAGGTTGTAAAGGAATTGATACTGTTAATGAATCAACATTTTTTTCATAATTAGCAACGAGAATTACGGAGCTGAGGGATATAAATATAGACTTAGACAAGGTATGAGCCATTTTCAGCGAAGAAAGTTTATTTTTCAAATAGGGTGATTGGCCTATGGAATGAATTGCCTTCAGATGTTGTGGAGACAATAAATTTGAGTGAGTTTAAGAGAAAGCTTGATAGATACATGAATAATAAAGTCTGGCTTTAATTTGTTTTAGATAATTTATTTAATAGTTTTAGTTTGGCTTAGAGGAAGGAAAAGCCGAGATGAACCCACAGGTCCCTTGTTGTCCCTAAACATTATGTTATTTTATTATGTTAACATGTTTTAATGGAATATTGCGGTTCGAATATTGGATCGTTTGTCGTATTTCTTACATATCATTTCTTGTCCAATCAACCAACACGAAGAAAACGAGAACACCCAAACAGTTTATTTAGTCTTAAAATAAATAACTACAACATTTGTTTGACGTTTGAGTTGCGTGAATAATATTGATACATATTGTTACGTAAACGTTTCGCCTGTATCATCCATTACTGAAGAGTCTATTTCAGTTCACTACTGGATCGTCGTGTTAACAGAGAATATCATGATTGAGTTATTTTAATAAAAATATATTTCGAAATATGGGATTTTAACAAAGAGTAAGCTATCTTTACTGGTCTTTATAACAATTAAACACACAAGGAGAAGTGGGCATAACGTCACATATTTTGATGAACAAGTCATTAAGAAAGATCATTCCTATTCAAGGAGTTGAGAGAGGCGGGAAGCTCACATTTTAAAGAAGCAAGCCAAGGGTACCAGAATAGAAAAACCTCAGTCAAAACAAAGTAAGCTTTCTTAGAGGAGTAGTACACATCTGAACTCAGTAGATGAATAAATTGTTCCCACACCTTAATTCACTTGCTTAAATAACCAGTTTGTTTATCTGATGCATAGTTAGTAGATAAACCGTATTTGACACCATAATCTACTTGCTTCGTTCCATCACTTCTTGAACGTACTAGCTTCTATCTTAGTTTTAAGTGTATCTGTTTAATCTTTGCTAAGTAAATAAAGATTTAAGACGTGTGAGAGCAAACTTAATAATAGCAGAAAGGATATATATTTTATATCCCCCTAAATATTACAGATTTAGAGATAGAAATTAATTAATTATTAAAATATTGCTGTAATGTGAACAGTTACAATCACAGGAATACCAGCGACATACAAAAAGTTGCATCGGCTTTGCATTTTTTTTTTTTACCAACATAGTCCTACTTAAACGGCCCTCATAGCAAAGCGTGTTAAGGCGTGCGACTTGTAATCTGAGGGTCGCGGGTTCGCATCCCCGTCGCGCCAAACATGCTCGCCCTTTCAGCTGTGGGGGAGTTATAATGTGACGATCAATCCCACTATTCGTTGGTAAAAGAGTAATCCAAGAGTTGGCGGTGGGTGGTGATGGCTAGCTTCCTTCCCTCTAGTCTTACACTGCTAAATTAGGGACGGCTAGCACAGATAGCCTTCGAGTAGCTTTGTGCGAAATTCAAAAACAAACAAACCTATTTAAACAGTTACATAAGTCATATTAAAATGCAGTCTTTATACTGAATTTCTAACTTAATCAGCACATAATCTGCAAGAATAAGCTCATGTATAAATTTATAAATAAATATATAAATTTCATACTATGATTTCAACTTTACTAGCATTTTGAGGTTGTTTTTTACCACTCTCTAAAGTTCAGTACGTTCTTTACAACTGTATTTTAAATCCAGCATACTTCGTTCTTCTGTAGTTTAATTTATTACCTTCAAATATCTCTTTCTTTGGCTTGTCTTTGAAATTACTTGATATTGCACCTTTTGTTTTCGTGTATATCAAAAAGCTATTGTAACTACACTTGGAAAAGTAGATGGAGCAAGTACAAGTTACATTTGTTTTCTTATAAGTCACACGTTAATTACTTGACTTTGTTTTCTTTGCTTTCAATGTCCTTAGTCATATAAATTATAATAGTTCTTGTCAGATTTCTTTTTTAGTATACCATATCTAGACAAAGTTCAGAGGCATTGGAACTGAAGGTGCTTTTAGGTAACTCAAAGCAGTTCCTCTTCTGCCAAAGGCGATTCAATCTAGGGGGGGGGGGTACTAAGCAACTCCTTATACTTTCAACGTCTCATTATAAGATCTGCATGTTTGGCCAAGAAGCACCCACACTTTGCGTCTCCTTCCTATACCACTGTAGTATCCTCACTAACTAGAATGTCACGTGTTGTATTATCTTGAGTGTAGATCTAAGATGTCCAGCTTAGTGAGGCTGGACCTGAAAACTTATGATGAGTCTGTTCTAACGTACCTTTTAAAAGCATGAAAATCAAGCAAGACATGCATTGGACATTTTAGTGACAACAACTTGTAGTTTTTTACTTTCCTTGTTTGGTTGTTTTC
The DNA here is from genome assembly GCF_004210375.1 of Tachypleus tridentatus. Taxonomy (NCBI): domain Eukaryota; kingdom Metazoa; phylum Arthropoda; class Merostomata; order Xiphosura; family Limulidae; genus Tachypleus; species Tachypleus tridentatus. The sequence goes on from NC_134834.1 coordinate 32,656,010, forward strand.
GACAAACAAGTTTGTCATAGATACAGTGTTTTTAATACTTCTCATACATAAAGATAAAACTAATGTACTATCAACCTAAAATGAATTTCGAACAAAACGTTTATTGAAATCATGTACATAGAGATATTATTATGAAAAATATTCAATGAGGTATCTTTTACTAAGAATTCAGTTGAAAACTATTATAATAATTTTAACATTTAGTGTAATTTTAACACACTGAATGCAGCAACTGATTAAATATAATTTGATTCTTTATTGAATATAATGAAAATAAAAACAATAACGTTCCTTTTGAATTACAAAGAGAAGATGAAAGAAGAGAGCATAGGTGAAGGATACTTAAAAAATACAGAATAAAGAAGTTTCTTGGGTCTATATTTCGTGATAAGCCTCACCATGAAGACAGCACAGCTCCATTAGTTCCCACCTTAATATGGCACTCATAATGTCTTGTGTAAAAAACAACTAGAATGGCACGTGTGGTATTATTGCCAGTGAAGTCTCATGGTATCTTGTGTAATAACCAACTAGAATGTCACGTGTAATGGTAATAATAATAGTATGAAGTGATCAGAAGCGTAAGCTCGAGAAAACAGAATTCTATGGATCAAGACACGAACCTAAATAAACCCTACTTGAAATTTCAAAAACAACAACTTGTGCAAAAACTTTAAAATTAAAAGTAACAACAACGTTTAAAGCGCACGTTTTAAGCTTTATCTGACCATCAGCCAACATTAAAATGTTTCGGTAGCTTTACGAGGCCATCGTCAGAATTTTAAGTAGCTTATAAGAACCGAAACATTTAATCTTTTAATGTTAGCCACCCGCCATATAAAATCTTAATGTACATTTTATACGTATTTCCTATTTCTTTTAACTTTAAACTAATACTACTTAATAATTCGATCTAATTGTGAATTCCTTCTAGATATTTCGGATTGCAGGTGACTGTTGGTCTAACCACATTTCTCGAAAGGAAATAGATCTAATTCGAAATGTGTGCTTACTAACTTTATAAATTCACACTAACAAAAAACAAACGTGAATCTAATCGTTACAAGTTTCAGTGTATATGACATTTTACTTTACCGCAACGTTCGAAGAAATATTTTATGTTATTTTATATATATATATATATTTATGCATGCGCTTGAAACTTTGAAAATTATTAAATCTTCATAATTTATAAATTTAGATCAATTCTTTTCCCCAATTATAGTTTAGTATAAGAGAATTAGAATCTCGAATGTATGATAATTCCTCCAAATATTCACCCATTAAGTTGTTGTTTTGAATTAAGCACAAAGCTACTCAATAGGCTATCTGTGCTCTGCCTACCACGGGTATCGGAACCAGGTTTTTAACGTTGTAAGTCCGCAGACATACCGCTGAGCCACTGAGGGGCACCCGTTAAAAGAGTATTTCTTTTAAACTTGGACTCCTCATGGAGGTTAAGTGATAAATTTTTGTTGGAGACAAGCTAGTGTATGTAATAACTTAATAAAAGCAGAGTAAAAGAAATTCAGAGTAAGTGTCTTATGATCGTGAAGGTAATCAGTACTTCACAAGCGTCAGACTATTCAATAAATCCCTATCTGCTAGAATACCAGCCTATATCACTGAACAAAGACACTTTGTTTCTCACTAAGCCTTAAAATATATATTAACTATGTAATATAACATGTGTATAATTATTTCCTACTGGTAAGCGAGTTTGGAAATAACTATCGTAACAGCCGAAAATATCTTTCACAGCAAGGATGTCCAACTGATGAAGCAACGCATTCTAATCATTATCAAACAGAATAGTTATATGATGTGATGACTTTAAATGTTTCAAATGAAATGACTTAAAGGTTTTTGTACTAACTATCCCTAATTTAAAAGTGGTAAACAAGAGGGAAGGCAACCAGTCAACGCTACCCACCGCCAACTTTTGTGCTACTCTTTATCAACAAAGTGAGATTTAACATTACTTTATGATATCCCCGAGGTTGAAAGGACAAGTATGGTCAGTGACGGGATTCGAATGTTGCTAGATTGCTAGTCGAACACCTCAAGAAATTATGTTATGGTTGGCTTAGCTAATGCAGAACTTAGTTACGTTTCAGCTTTTAGGGGTCAATTAAACACAATATTGTGTGTGTTTGTTTAGGCAGCAGAAAAGCAAATACTGGTCTTCCCGTTGTTTGGCTGTAAAGTTAAGAGTTTATAAAGCTAAAATTCGTGGTTCGATCCCCACGGTGAACGTAGCAGAGATGGCCCGTTGTGCAACTTTTCTCTGAAATCAACAAACGAGAAATATTAGATAAAGCAGTAAGAGGAACAAATAGTTATGGCTTCTCGAAATAAACAATCGTAGTAAACCTGCATTTATGAAACGCTTTAACGCTAGCTACAAATATTTTTTTTATGTAACTCCGCAGAGAAAATACGACCTTGTAAATATAACCAGTCAGTCATTCGGAAACATTAGAAAATTGAAACCGTACTAACTTCTCATTTTCCGTTTGAGTTTCTACCAAGATATAACACACATGGCAGTTGTTATGGTCATCAGGTATAAAAATATCACTTCTTCACTGACTTTGCTTCACGTCACTGATGTAGCATTGTAATTGGACAAAAATCTGTTTATTACCTATATAAATTAACTCTTTTTTATCGTTCTTTCTCAAACGGTTAATTTAGTAACTAACCTTAAATCGTTTCAGATTTGCTAGTATTCGGTTGTACGGGTTTGCTAATAGTTTGATATCGGCTTTCCTTCAGTAGATCGTGAATTATTGGCTTCGATAGATTAAAAGAAAGTGACATGAAAACCTTCACTGCTACTGCGAATGAAACAGTAACTCATTGTTCGTAAACGTTAATGATAAAGCTAGTTCTACTTTTTTTTGGATAATTAAGCAGCTTAAAGTTATTAAAATTATAATAACAAAACCAAGAGGTGTTTTTTTTTCTAGCCGAATGAAAAATAATAAAAATAACTTGAATTACACCGTGGAATTTAAGTAAGGAAGTGTACTTACGTTGTATGACTTTATAAAGAACATCAATATCGGTGTCTGACTTATTTATATTCAGTTTATCGTGACCATAGAAATTTTAAAAAGCAACAACTAAGATGACAACTGGTATGTATTAAAACGAAACGGTTCCGAATCTTAACGAGACCTTAAGTGTACGTGCAAAACTTTCGTAATGCCACTTATTTATACAAGTATTAATATGGAGCACAGATAAACTGTGGTACTTCTGACAGGTGAACCTGGTTCTTTCAGGTTCAAAGACAGGACCACCTGTCAAAAACTCAAGAGTTTTTAAAGTTCAACCTTTTTTAATTATCCCTATGCTTCAATTAATCTCTGAAAGTTTGACGTTCCCATATCTATAAGCAGAAGTTTCTATTTTCTAAATTAATTCTTGAAATTTGGTAAATATTTACCATTAAACTATAAAGGTTTGACGTCCAGCTTACCTGTGATAATGTCCGCATGCAGGTGCTACATTTTCTTTTTTCAGTTAGCTTTTAGTACTCGATAAGTAGCCTACTATATTGCATCACGATTAAACTTCGAATATCTGACGTTGCGCTCATCTGTCCTGATGTCCTCATGCAGGTCCTTCAGCTCCGGATAAGTTCTTACTTTCTATTAAACGTTTAGTGGTTTGGAAGAGGTAGTAAAAACATGGAAGGTCGTGGGAGAGCACCTGAAGGGAAAAAGTGCATACCTGCACCAACTCTCTAGCCCATCCTCCCCCACACGATCCGCCCTCTTCACCCACTAGCAACTGTAGAAAGAGCTAGGCTACTGCATGTTCCCACGCTGTACACAGAGACGCCCCCTCTACTCTATCACTCAGTCTGTGGCCTCGATGTCAGAGATAAGAACAGCTTGAAGACCTCTGAAGAACCTGTCCCTCTTTTTGTCCCGCGCGTATGACAGTAGTTAGGTCAACCATGTGAGTCTTGACAAAAAGGACAAGAGCCTCTGGCCGGTGAAGGAGGGGAGGGGAGATTAAAAATGTCGTGAAGAAAGAATGTCCACCCTGGTCCTAATCTTCACTATCTCTATAGGAGCTTTCAAGGAGAAAGAAAATATACGTATATCAATCCACATGTATAAGTGATGGTCTCTTCGTAAACCAGGCATTAAAAAACCGGTCTGGAAAATCTAGAAAAATATTTGATATCCCTCTGGGATCTTTTCCTTATCAGTATGCAAAAAAAGACAATTCTTTGAAGGCTTGAAAGTCAGCCCACGCTAAAGGAAGAGTATATTTAAATGACTAATTGGACCATGGGTTAAAATACTTATCTGAATGGTATCGTTCTATTTTGTCGTTAATAAAGTTGTCTGAAGAACGTACAATTACTAGCTATCCTGATATATTGATTTATTTCAAATTTTAAAAACACGAATATCGCAGTAATCATGACTGGGAACTAGAAATCTTGTGAGTATCAATGGATGTTCGTCTTTAGACAAACATTATATTAAGTATGTGTGCATAAAAGGCATTCATCTTGGTGTTATGTAAATATGTTTTTAAGTGCGAGAAAACGTAGCATCATATTACTTTTGTGCTTCAGCTATTAAAACAATAATAGAACTGATTATGAAGAATTGTGATGGGAGAAATTAGTATATATCTCTGGAAAAAAAGGAGGTATTCGAAAATTATGTTTTGTTTCTTTGTTTTTGAATTTCGCGCAAAGCAACACGAGGTCCCTAATTTTGCAGCGTAAGACTACAGAGAAGGCAACTAGTCATCACCACCCACCGCCAACTCTTGAAATATTCTTTTACTAACGAATAGTGGGATTGACCGCCACTTTATAACGCCCCCACGGTTGATAGGGCGAGCATGTTTGGTGCGACGGGGATTCGAACAAGCGACCCTCGGATTACGAGTCGAGTGCCTTAACCATCTGGCCTGAAAACTATGTTAAAAGTATTGCTTATTTACACCTCGGAAAGAAATCTCTCCAAATGCTACTACAATGGCTACTAGAATTATTTTATATAAACAGTAAAAATAATGAACAAAAAATGTCGTTAGCATTTTAGTAACGTCAAATTTCAAATCCCTTCAAAAACGAAGGAAAAATTAAGGAACAAGTATAGAAATATTGTATATTTCTTAGTAATTCTCACGTTAAGACGTCCTTTACTGCGAAGAGTAATTAAGTCTCTTTTGATTAGAGCTGAAAGAGCAGATTTTATACATGCAAAAACCTTTGGCAGATCAAAGTATTGTTTTCTACAAATCGAGTTACATATCGCGTTCAAATGTCACTATTCTATCCAGAAATAATTATCAATGAAACGGGCCCGGCATGTCCAGGTGGTTAAGGCACTCGACTCGTAATCCGAGAGTCACGGGTTCAAATCCTCGTCACACCAAACATGCTCGCCCTTCCAGCCGTTGAGGCGTTATAATGTGACGATCAATTCTACTATTCGTTGGTAAAAGAGTAGCCCAAGAGTTGGCGGTGGGTGGTGATAACTAGTCTTCCCTCTAGCCTTACACTGCTAAATTAGGGACGGCTAGCGCAGGTAGCCCTCGAATAGCTTTGCGCGAAATTAGAAAACAAACAAATGAACGAAACGTTATAAACACATTCTTTGCATATCTATTTATCTTTTATCGTATATACGTGTACTGTACTATGTTCAATATTCTGTTTCTACAAACACACTAACACATTTATACATAACAGTTATCGATTTCTCTCTCATATTTTCTTTATATATTGAGATTTGGTAAACTTTATTTGGAACTTTACATTTCAATAATTCTAGACATTAGGGACGTTTATGCTCTGTTTCTATAAAATGGACTCTATTAACAAAAAAGCTTGTTTTTTGTTTTTTGGAATTTTGCGCTAAGCTACTCGAGGGCTATCTGCGCTAGCCGTCCCTAATTTAGCAGTGTAAGACTAGAGGGAAGACTAGTCATCACCACCCACCGCCAACTCTTGGGCTACTCTTTTACCGACGAATAGTGGGATTAACCTTCACTTTATAACGCCCCCACGGCTGAAAGGGTGAGCATGTTTGGTGCGACCGGAATTCGAGCCCGCGACCCTCGGATTACGAGTCGTACGCCTTAACACATTTGGCCATGCCGGGCCCAACAAGAAAACCCTCACTGTTCTTAAATGGTATGCTATATTTGTACAAGATAAGTCTCGTTGAACAAGAAAAAACTCTCGATTCTTATATGATATATTCTGTTTCTACAAGATAAGCCTTGCTAAACAAGAAAACTCACGGTTCTTACGTGATATGTTCCTGTTTCTACAAGATAAGCCTTGCTAAACAAGAAAACTCTCAAGGTTTTTATATGATATGTTATGTTTCTACAAGATAAGCGTTGCTAAACAAGAAAACTCTCAAGGTTTTTATATGATATGTTCTGTTTCTACAAGATAAGCCTTGCTAAACAAGAAACCTCACGGTTCTTATATATTCTGTTTCTACAAGATAAGCCTTGCTAAACAAGAAAACTCACGGTTCTTACATGATATGTTCTGTTTCTACAAGATAAGCCTTGCTAAACAAGAAAACTCTCATGGCTCTTATATGATATGTTTTGTTTCTACAAGATAAGCCTTGATAAACAAGAAAACTCTCATGGCTCTTATATGATATGTTCTGTTTCTACAAGATAAGGCTTGCTAAACAAGAAAACTCTCAAGGTTTTTATATGATATGTTCTGTTTCTACAAGATAAGTCTTGCTAAACAAGAAACCTCACGGTTCTTACATGATATGTTTTGTTTCTACAAGATAAGCCTTGCTAAAGAAGAATAAAACTTTTGCGACTTTTATCTGATATGTTCAGATTCTACAAGATAAATTTTGCTACAGAAGAAGAAAACTCTTACAGTTCTTATATATTCTGTTTCTACAAGATAAGTCTTGTTAACATGAAGAAAACTTTGATGACTCTTATATGATATGTTCTGTTTCTACAAGATAAGCGTTGTTAACATGAAGAAACACTCTCATGGTTCTTATATGATATGTTCTGTTTCTACAAGATAAGCCTTGCTAAACAAGAAAACCCTCAAGGTTTTTATATGATATGTTCTGTTCTACAAGATAATCCTTGCTAAAGAAGAAGAAGAACACTCTCATGGTTCTTATATGATATGTTCTGTTTCTACAAGATAAGCCTTGCTAAACAAGAAAACTCTCAAGGTTTTTATATGTTATGTTATGTTTCTACAAGATAAGCCTTGCTAAACAAGAAAACTCTCAAGGTTTTTATATGTTATGTTATGTTTCTACAAGATAAGCCTTGCTAAAGAAGAATAAAACTCTCACGGTTCTTATATATTCTGTTTCTACAAGATAAGCCTTGCTAAACAAGAAAACTCACGGTTCTTACGTGATATGTTCCTGTTTCTACAAGATAAGCCTTGCTAAACAAGAAAACTCTCAAGGTTTTTATATGATATGTTATGTTTCTACAAGATAAGCGTTGCTAAACAAGAAAACTCTCAAGGTTTTTATATGATATGTTCTGTTTCTACAAGATAAGCCTTGCTAAACAAGAAAACTCACGGTTCTTGCATGATATGTTCTGTTTCTACAAGATAAGCCTTGCTAAACAAGAAAACTCTCATGGCTCTTATATGATATGTTCTGTTTCTACAAGATAAGGCTTGCTAAACAAGAAAACTCTAAAGGTTTTTATATGATATGTTCTGTTTCTACAAGATAAGCCTTGCTAAACAAGAAAACACTCAAGGTTTTTATATGATATGTTCTGTTTGTACAAGATAATCCTTGCTAAACAAGAAACCTCACGGTTCTTACATGATATGTTTTGTTTCTACAAGATAAGCCTTGCTAAAGAAGAATAAAACTTTTGCGACTTTTATATGATATGTTCAGATTCTACAAGATAAACTTTGCTAAAGAAGAAGAAAACTCTTACAGTTCTTATATATTCTGTTATTACAAGATAAGTCTTGTTAACATGAAGAAAACTTTTACGACTCTTATATGATATGTTCTGTTTCTACAAGATAAGCGTTGTTAACATGAAGAAAACTCTCATGGTTCTTATATGATATGTTCTGTTCCTACAAGATAAACCTTGCTAAAGAAAAAGAAAAATCTCACGGTTTGTACATGATATGTTATGTTTCTACAAGATAAGCCTTCCTGAACAAGAAAACTCTCATGGTTCTTACATGATATGTTCTGTGTCTACAAGATAAGCCTTGCTAAAGAAGAAGAAAACTCTCACGGTTCTTATATGTTCTGTTTCTACAAGATAAGCCTTGCTAAACAAGAAAACTCTCATGGTTCTTATATGATATGTTCTGTTTCTACAAGATAAGCCTTGCTAAACAAGAAAACTCTCATGGTTCTTACATGATATGTTCTGTTTCTACAAGATAAGCCTTGCTAAAGAAGAAGAAAACTCTCACGGTTCTTATATGTTCTGTTTCTACAAGATAAACCTTGCTAAAGAAGAAGAAAAATCTCACGGTTTGTACATGATATGTTATGTTTCTACAAGATAAGCCTTGCTGAACAAGAAAACTCTCAAGGTTCTTATATGATATGTTCTGTTTCTACAAGATAAGGAAAACTCACGGTTCTTGCATGATATGTTCTGTTTATAAAATAACTTGTGGTGCTCTCTTCTTCATCTTCTTTTAACAGTGTTATTTAACATATTCTCCTTTACACACGTCTTTCCACGTTCTTGATGTTAAACTGCACGTTATTATTGTATACTGATTTTTTTCATGCAGTAAATTACATAACTATAATTTGAAAAAAATTAGGAGTTAACATTATATTATAAAACGGTTTGTCAGTTTCAAAATTTAGTTCAAAGCTATACAACAGGCTATCTGCGAGCAGCGAAAAGGCAGCTAATCATCAACACTCTTCGCCAAATGTTGGACTACTTTTATATGATCGAATAGAGGAATTCGACTGACGGACTGGGTCACGTGTGGTTCATTTAAAAACGAATGGAAAGACTGTATTTCTTTTAAAATGAATAAAGAATATAACAGTCTTTCAAAAACAAAAATCCCATGTTATTCAGCGACAAAGAAAATAATTTAAAAACAAACAAAATAGAATTTATAGAGTTACACAGGAAGGTGAACGTACAAACTTTTCATGGCTGAATTATTTCTGAACCTATATTTTGATCGGAACCTAGTAAGAAACCTCAAGGACAGGGAGTTTGTTATTACTTCTTCATACTTCGCTAGAGCAGAATGGGTGTAATAAGAGCGCTTTGGAAAATATAGAATTATACGTTTATTTAAAACTATGCTATACCTTTTCAAATCTGCACCATAGAAATTCGTTTAACACTGTCTTACCATAACACCGTTTGCGTTAAAGTATTTTTACCCTGAACACGTTTTTTGCACGAAAGATAGTTTTACTATCCTCCCCCCCGGAAAAAAACAACAACTTGTTACGCTTAAGTTATTTTTAGCCAACGCTTTATTGAAGTTATTCGGAAAAGTGAAAAGTTACCTATTTGTTTAGAGTAAATTCATATCTTGTAGATTCGTGCTTGTCTGCTGTGAAGTGAAAAGCTGCTCATTGGGACATTTGCGCTTTAGACGATGCCGCAGGAATCGAACCGTGAATTTTAACAATATATGTCCTCAAGCTTTCTTCTGAAGTACTGGGGTCTTGTGGTTTATTAAAAGAAACATAACTCTCAATAGTGTGTCTTTCTATCCCTCTTTAATAGTTGATATGACTCTCCACCCCCTCTCAAACAATTGATGTAACTTTCCACTTCTCTTAACCAATAGATGAGCCTAACAGACAAGTAAAATCTTATTTTATTCTGTGCGAATACTAGTAATGTTTGATGTCTTGTCATGAAGTAGAATATCCAGTTTATAAATACGTATGTAATACAACAAACAGGAGTTTACATTCGTTTTTTTGACGCTTCGGTTGAGTTAAGGATATATGACTTGAATATAAAAGTTTAAATAAAATAACATTAAGATGACTTTCGTTTTTTACCACTACGAGATCAAATTTTATTAAGGGATATGGAACTGCAATAATTTTGAATATATCTAAACGTTTCCTTGATTGCCTTTCATAATAATACCTATTCATAATAATACCTATTTCTTTGATAAGTAAAAAAGGAAAGGCTTCAGAAATAATTACGGACATTAAACAAGATCTTCATAGATCTTAAACAACGTTTTATATCTAATAGGACTTAAAAATGGGTGAACCACTATAAATCATTTCCGTCGTATCGCGCCATCTGCGTTGGCTATATTTGAAGCCGTACAAAAATTGCTTCTGTAAAATTTAAATCAATGTATTGTAATTACAACATAGATTGTTTATGCAACATTTGTGCACTCTTTCTCATGAATGTGATTGATACACGTTCATAAAGAAAGTTCATCAGATGAAAAACTAGCCTGAAGCTAAGCCTACTTTTGGCGGCTTCTTCTTGATCCTTCTTAATTGAGCATACAGCAGTTATGTGTGTGTATGTGTTTTGTGTGGGTTTTTTTTTTTAGATTTTAGAAACTACGAAATGGATGGATTATGTCATGCTATGTGGTCTGTGACCTTGCAGCTCGATCATGGTCAATGAGAGTTGACAAAATGTTAAGTGCCTATGCCTGTTTTAGTTGTTTTTTTAGGCTCAGTTTAGTTATACGGCATAAGGGATCATTTGTACGTTTCACGATATTTGTTCTACTACCTTATGATAATTGTAAAATATTGAGTGCAAATAGCAATATACTTACTTGGCTATATATATTTTTTAAAATTACACAATAGATAAAATTAAAAACAAAACTATTTTTAGTAACAAAGTTAATTTGCTTCAACTTGTTTATTTGTTGTTGAGCTTAAAACTACACATTAGGCTATCTGTGTTGTGTCCACCATAACTATTAAAACCCGATTTTTAGAAGTGTAAGCACTCGGACTTATCTCTGAGCCACTGGGTTCGACGAAAATACGTATTATTTTCAAGTCATTTTGGTATTTACCAATATATTTCGTAATAGACAGAGAAACAACCGCTAGACAGACATCACAGTATTTTAAGAGCAAAATGGTTTTAAAGCAAAGATCACTTAATGAAATACCAAAATCTTAACACAATATCATTTACAAAACAATAATTTTCCTACGAGTCTGAAATTAAATATTATAAATCTCCAAGCTTACTATTTATTCTTAACGTTAGCGTATGTATATTATAGAAAAAATTAAAGTTTAGTGTGTTAGCATTCCTTGGTAGTAAGACCAATACAACGTAACTGTAGCTTGTCAGAGCTTCTGAAATCTTTCAAACAAAGGAAGAATTACAACTTCTCACATTTGGAAAGTTGTTTATGAATTTGTTTTTTCGCTTTAGAGAATCGAAACCTGAATTTCAGCGCTGTACGTAACGTAATTTCTATACAATGAGATATTAAAGAGAATTAGGAACAAATAATTTATTTTGTACATAAAAGTGTTCAAAAGTGCCTTTCCTGAAACTCGTGTCAGTGCTGTTTGGAGTCCTTCCAAAGGAGAGGTCACTGCAGTAAACTAAGACACTTTCGACACTTCAGCTTAAAGGATGGGCCCTTTAATCTTGTTGAATTTTCAGAAACAACAACAAACACTTCACCAAGCCCCGAAGGTAGGCTAGGTGGGTCATCTTTTACAGAAACCCGTGATGGCGTGCGGTAGCTCATAGCACAATAGGCTGTATCGGTGACAGAATGAAGACCACTCTAACTAAACGTGTTGTAAAAACGAAAGGCCAAAAAAAAAACAAAAACTGTAGGGCATAAACCGAAGTGTTTCTTATTGCCAAGTTGTCAGTAGGCTGTCGACAGTTGGGTTGAACTACTCTCCCCCTCTTCATCTCCACCTCTTTGTCGCGACTTTTGTCTCAGAGATTATAAATTGTGATATGTATTGTGCTGTTGTCCGTCGGCACATTTCTAAACCCTCCTATAGCAATCTGCACTTTCATTTCTATGAAAACCTAAAATAAACCAAATTATTACCGGGAAAGAACGTTTTGGTTTGTACATGAGATTTTTTTTTTTTATTTTACATATTGGTTAATTACTACTTGTATTAACAGAATATATTCTGGACAGTCAATCAGGTTTAAAGTTATCTAAAACTGTAATTAATAATTGTGAGCACAATAATGCTTAACCAATAAAATTTCTTGTTTACATATTTTGTTGTCTTTTTTTCTAACTTTAATTCATTTTCCAGTTTCAAATCCGTTCAAATAAGTTTGTGATTAACTAGTTTCTGAGTTTTTATGTTTCTCTCACCAAAACAGCAATCATGAATCAAGCAGAATCCTCTTACCAGAACAGCGATCTTTAAACACACAGAACTCTCTTACCTGAAGAGCAATCCTTAATCAACTAGAAATTTCTCATCAGATCAGCAATCCTCAACCAAGCAGAACCCTCTAATCAGAACAGCGAACTTAAATCAAGCAGAACCATCTCATCAGGACAACAATCTTAAATCAAGCAGAACCCTCTCATCAGAACAACAATCTTAAAACAAGCAGAACCCTCTCATCAGAACAACAATCCCAAATCAAGCAGAACCCTCTCATCAGAACAACAATCTTAAATAAAGCAGAACCCTCTCACCAGAACAACAATCCTTAATAAAGCAGAACTCTCTCATCAGAACAACAATCCCAAAACAAGCAGAACTCTCTCATCAGAACAACAATCCCAAAACAAGCAGAACCCTCTCATCAGAACAACAATCCCAGTTATTTTATTCCTTTGGGCATTAAAAACGTGCGTTTACTCTGTGGTAGAATTCTGGATGTCAGAACTGGTGAGTGAAGTTCGAATCAGCGCGATTACCACAAAATAATACCAGTACTTTCAACTGTAGGTGCGTTACATGAGCATAGATGTTAGATGATGTTGACGGTTTGCATTCACCTCTGTTCAGTGCTTCAAAATTAAGGACAGCAGCAAATAACTTCCCCGTGAACACAAAATTCATACAGTTGGGGCTTTTGCCAATACGTACTGATAGTAAATGCTAAATAAACTCATAAATGCTTGATCCAGTGCTGTGAACAAAACTTTTCTTCTCAGTTAAATAATTTACCACTCATATTCTTTAAAATTTTAAGTGCAATTTTAACATGAATTATGCTTTTGAATTGAAACTGAAAAAATTCTGAGTAACTGACTTTTTTTAAAACGCATATATATTAGTCTTAGCTCTATAAAATTCAAAACAGTAATGTTCTACTAAAAGACCAGAAAAATTAACTTTGAACATTTGGAGTTAACAAACAGGTGTATAAATTAACTAAATTGAAGGTTATATATTTTTATTTTCGTGGATTAGTTTGGATATGGAAAGTTTTTATCTTTTCTTAAAGTAACATTGAGGTGGGCTATTGTTTGTTTGTTTATGAATTTCGCGCAAAGCTACACAAGGACTATCTGCGCTAGTAAGACTAGAGGGAAGGCAGCTAGTTATCACCAACCACCGCCACCTCTTGGGTTACTCTTTTACCAACGACTGGTGAAATTGACCGTCACTTATAACGGTTCCCCGCGGCTAAAAGGGCAAGCATATTTGGGATGACGAGGATTCGAACCCGCGACCCTCATATTAGAAATTGAAAGTCTTAACCCACCTGGCCACGCCGCCGTAGAAGGTGAGCGAAAAATTAGCTAGTTGAGAACACTACGCAGCAGTGCAAATACACACTTTCCAAATAAAATCTGGAAAATGCAATTTACTTTGCGCTTGCAACATGGCATTAACAACGTTGTAGGAAAGTAGACATTAACAACGTAAGAGATAGATTAAAGACTGAGAAAAGAAAAACACGTTGCATAATCTAGGAGTTAAAGCGAAATTTTGATTTATTACTACTTTGAACACAACAACAAACCCCCGATGGATTTAAGCCATAGTGAGATAGTAGTAATTCTATGGATGTACAACCCTAAAATCCGGGGCTCGATTCCCCATGATGGATACAGCAGACAGCATAGCCCAATGTGGTTAAAACAAAACTGATTTTCACGTAAGTTGTTTGCTGCCATCTAGTGCCAATAACAAGGACTAAATTAGACAGAGTAAGTAGTTGTAACATTCTTGAGTCACGTTATATATAAATGTGTACCATACTTCCTTTTGGCTGCCTGAAGAGTTTTAGATAAAAACATCATTTGTATATATATCAAACTGGCGATAACACTGCTTATGTAGGGATGGCTCGGATTGTTCATCGAAACTGTATTTTAAATATATCTTTAATAGGTCATCAGAACTCTACAATACTATACAGTATTTTACAACAATATCTATGTAATGACTACGTCACAAGTTCTGATAACATCTGTAAATATCATAACAAAAAGATGGGATTTCTTGTTCTTCTTGCTTCTGTTTCTTGTCATACCTACAACATATATGGTTGATAATTCAGGAACCAAAACAATAGTGTCAACCAATTTCACTGAGGTGACATAGTTTCAAACGTAGTATTCGCTTTAATAACTATTATTGATGAGTTAAAAAGTCATAATTCTAGTGTAAACGATGTTATCATTAGCCCTTGAAGTTAGCTTTCTTACAAGACTTTGGTGTTCCTATATAAAGCTGTAGTACAGGGCGAAACAGTAATCACCAGCTAAAAATAGATAAACGATAAACATTACCATTGATTTGTTTGTTTGTTTTTGGAATTTCGCACAAAGCTACTCGAGGGTTATCTGTGCTAGCCGTCCCTAATTTAGCAGTGTAAGACTAGAGGGAAGGCAGCTAGTCATCACCACCCACCGCCAACTCTTGGGCTACTCTTTTACCAACGAATAGTGGGATTGACCGTAACATTATACACCCCTACGGCTGGGAGGGCGAGCATGTTTAGCGCGACGCGGGCGCGAACCCGCGACCCTCGGATTACGAGTCGCACGCCTTACGCGCTTGGCCATGCCAGGCCATTTCTATTGGAACCCTAATGTATTTAGAACTTGGTTATAAATACAACCTTACTATGTCTGTTGAAACACTGTATTATAAACCAATACAAACAAGATAGTAGAGTGGCAAATGCAATTGCTTTTTGAAAGATCGACGTTAGCCATTCTTACACATACACTGTTTCATTTTTAATTTTTTTTCTGTCTATCATTTCCTTGTATGTTGATCATTTCGGTTTCGAAATAAACTAGCTGACCGAAGACGGTGTATATGTATTTATGTCATTAAAAAGAGAAGCAGCCAACAAGTACGTTCAGTATCTTAATTTGTTTGGTAGCTGGATTCATCTAAAAAAAATCTTCAAACACATTTTTTTTTCATTTCAGGGGAGAAAATAAAACATGGAAAGAAAAACAGTTTCCTTTGGAAACCTGAAAAACTATCTTTACATGAAATCTCATCGATTCGCTGAACTGCTTATACTTCGCGCTTAATGAAATTCATCACGGTTCATCATTTTATTCGTAAAATTCGCCACGTTTTACTCCTGTACTGATGCAAAAAATTTACTCAACGTGCTACTGGTACGCTCATTTTAACATTGCTTAATAAGTATATTCACTCCCTTCCACACTAACTGCTTTCTCATTCGTTATCGTATCACTAACAACTTCACTCTGCAGTCTCTCACTGGTTTGTTACTTTCATCATGCCTAAATCTCTCTTCAGCCCAATAAAATCTTCACTCTTTTCTTGTCTTCTTATTGGTATGTAAAAAAAGATCCCTAAAAAAACGAACTCACCATTTGTTAAGCGCCAAGCTACACAATGTGTTTGCTTCCTGTAGTCTGTTTATCGCGGGTATCGAAAACCAGCTTTTAGCTTTATATGCCCTCAGACTTGCCGCTGAGCCACCATGAGGAAACCTTGTCAAATCTAAACGTGACAAACGAACTAGAGAGCGTATGTGTGTGTGTGCTTGTTTTCTTATAGCAAAGCCACATCGGGCTATCTGCTGAATCTACCGAAGGGAATCGAACCCCTGATTTTAGCTTTGTAAATCTGCAGACTTAGCCGTAGAGGGTGTATTCAGATGATGAACTATTTCTAGTGAACTAGGTAGACCGTGATAATTTCAGCTTTCTTGGTATACTGTCTGAATAATTGTTAGTAAGTTAAATCTATTAAGCGTAATAAAACACTTGAAAACAACTATTATTAACACCATTGTGTTTTTTGTTGTTCTAGTAAATTATCTATGTAAAGGACTCGAAATATAATTGTGTAATAACTTCTACCAGAAGATGTGCTAAAATACTACAATGATAATTACAATTAACAATAAGTACCTTTACTTATTAGTCACAGACAAATTACAAAAAGCTTCTATGACCAACCTGTTCTTAACCATCAGATGAATATCCTCGCTGATGTCGGTGTTTCGTCCGTAACAAATGTTTAAGGATCCCATTAAATAAGTAATTACACAAACTCTTTGGATCTACATTATATCTTTTAACCCTACTTTTTTTTCTATACGTGAACACTATGAATTAACCAGTTTCCAAAAAATAAAAAAAGGTAAAATTTGTTTTCAATGCGTAACCTAAATATATATTATTGAGATTACGGTTTGTCTTGGGGCGCGGGTTGGCCTCGTGGGAAAGTTTTGGATTTCGGAGCTGACAATCAGGATTTTAATACATGCAGCACCACTGAAATATTACTCGCACTTTACGCTGTGACTGTGTCATAAGAGTGACAGTCAAACCTCTGGCACGTATACGGTACAAAAAAATCAGTTATAAATTCTGTTCGTTTTCTGTCACAAAGAAGAACATATGAATTGTTTTTCAACAAACAGCAGTGTGACTATAATTGGACTATACAGCGTGATAAATGGTTACAAGACATAAATGCAGATAGAGCGCTACATATGTGGATATAAATTACACTAACAGACTAGTAAAAGCTAAGTGAGTGAACTCTCAAAAATACAGTTGTGAACGTTAGTATAACATACATACAAGGTCGTTATTGATAAAAAAAAAGCCGTAATAATTTATTTGTATGCAAATTTAACCCACTACTCAAACACTTATGTCCGTTGATAGGCCAGTAGTAAGTTTACACACTTACAGCTCTAAAATCCGGGATACGATTCCAAGCGGTAAACAGAGCGCAGACAGTCTATTTTGCAGCTTTGCGCTAAAAACATAAATACCTTTCTCCAAAGCTTTATATTAATTTTCCTACAGTTTATTCTTTTCAATGATATACTAGTGTTATGTAACGAAAATGTTTTCATCACTGACCACGATGTTTATAGAATCATCGGATCTTTCAATGAAAGTATTTTCTTTGGCCATATTATTAATATACTGTTCTCTATAAACATTTATCTGAATTATACAAATAACATTTATCCACATATCTTCTTCGTCGTACAACCGTTTCTAAGGCTAAGTATTTCATGCATTATGAATTTCTTCATTTTCATAAAGGTATTTATTATTAATGATTTTTAAGATACCCAACTAAGTCTCAAACCGATAAAAATACTAGTCCTGAAATTATATATGATTTAAAACCACAAAGTTCCATTTCTGAACCTATAGTATAGTGCTAACTATAAATATTCTCGTTTCTGAGGCCTTGTTGACACCCAAACTGGATACATTCCAGTTTCTAAAACCACGTTGGGTCATACACTAAAGTTTTTCTCATTTCTTAGACCTTGTTGACTGGAATGTATCCATGTTGGGTCATATTTTAAGTTATTTTATGTAAGGTTCTACTAACCCTAAAACGCACTCTAAAACAAAACCTACAAGGTTAAGGAAAGAAATTTAAGCAATTAAATAGAAAAACATAACAAGTTTAGTCTAAAACTTCACATTATGGCATGTATCTTAATAACACTTGACGTGTTTCTGAACATTTCAAACAAAATATTTTCTAAGTATGAGAGACGTACCTCGTAGGTTGGCTAACTCTGTTTCAGAATGTTATCATAGTTTCAATGAATAAGGACGTCAAGAAAAGCCAATCTGCTCTTTTAAAATTGCGTATTGTAAGTATTCCAATATATCACCATCGACACCATACATGTGATTAAATACAGGGATGTGCTAACTTTCAGCACTTGTAATAAGTATTCCCGCAAAAAAATTCTAAAATATTACGAAATTTATATTGAAATGACAACTGAAATAGACGAAAAACAAAACACAAAATAAACATTTGCATCATGGTATAGAATATATGTCGCAACAGACTTTGTATGGATGAAATATATGTACATAATTCGTCTGCAAATTTTGAGTTATAAATAGATCCTCAAAAATATGGCCCATTAATTTTGTACAGATAATATGTAAAGTGAAGAACCAATACACACCTGTGTTTCTGATCCACGTTTGTCAGGGTGAAGGTAAGATGCTTCCTTTTCAGATGGGGCTAGTACCATCCACGTAACTGTTTGAAACTACACATCAAAGTCACTTGGCCAGAGATTCACGCACCGTGAAGGGTGTAACAGGTAATGTAACTGCTGCAGTTGTGGCACGCATCTGAAGTTAACAGTGCTTAACCTCAGCCTCCTCGTGACCAGTTCGTCCTCCACAGTTGTAGTAGGTGTCTCCACAATATGTGTCATATAAAACTATGACTTTTTTTATACAGTAAGTGGATAATGGGGGCGAAGCAGGGGAGTGTCCTAAAATAATAGAGTACACCAATATTCGTCTGTTTCAAATAATCCTTCTTGATATGTTTCCCAATTTTATTTACTAAGTTTGTCTGTTTAAGGCCAAGCCACACGGAGCGATCTGTTGTGTCAATCGAGAGGAATGTAACCTATATTTTGGTGTTGTAAATATGTAAACTTACCTTTTGCACATCTGGGGGCTTTTATTTTTAAAAAAGGTCGATAATTTTCTTTATTTGTTTTCTTACATCGAAGCCACATCGGGCTGTCTGCTGATGATCGATCCAATTAATGCAGATATCTTCCCTATTTCCATATACATTTATTAATATAGTATTTTAGGTTATATATTTATACACAGTACAATAATCAGAATCAGTTGCTACAGTGAAATGTAGGCGTTTCAAGTAAGGTCGGGTTAATTTTGGTTTTCACTGAATGATCAGATACGACTCAATGAAAGGCTTATTAACTTAGAGAAAGAGTTACAAATGTCTATTGTCCGAATGATTGTGTTGGTTTCTAGTGCATCAATCTTCTGACCTGCACTTCTGAGGTTCGCGCCACAGCCGTAACTTTCAGCTGTGAGTGCATCTCACAGTGTATCTCTCTATTCGGCTAATAGTAGCCATGTGGGCGACAGATGCTGCTTTCTCTCTAGTCAGAAGTTTAAATTTAGGGAAAGATACTCCTGTTACTAGTGGCCTCTTAACCTGACCATTTAGTCTGTGTGCATTAGATGCCGTTGAGTTATAAAAAAAATGAGTTAAAATTAATACAACTGTAACAAAGGGTTAACATTGTGTTTGGTGATATGCTATTAATATCATAAATAAAAAAAATATTTTTACTGTTTCCGCTACTTTAATTGAGTTTCACAATTTTCGTTTACAACTGATCATTAAAAGCTTATGATTAAACGTGATCTAAGTATATAGACCCGACATAAAAATTCTTCTAGAGTAACCAAAGTAATATTTTATAATGAACTGACTAAAAATGTATGACTCCATAAATCAACCCACAATAGAAATTAAAACCTATAATGATTAGATGAGCTAAATTATCAGTTGGATGTCTCAATGTTAACGACATTTTCGGTCATAATCCCAATAATGTCTCGCATGGTTCGCCAACTTGGGAGACTTAGGTTTGTATGGAAATCCGTATAGTAAGCCAAATATGGAAAATAATCTTTGTATGTATTAAAGTCATTTTTTTTCCAAAATTCACATTCAAAATATTCATAATTATTTTAACCACTATAGCAATTATACTCATGAAATTGACTATAAAGATAAGTGTAGTAGGCCCTTTGCTCACAAAATACAAAAGTATTCATACGTTTGCAGCAGTAGCAGTATACTAGATGGCTCTGTCTAGAACTATGTTTCTGGTTTATCACTGATACTTCTAGAAATACGTAACTCCAGTATGAGAATCAAACGATGGCGAGTAATTACTTAAAACCAATTTCTTTATCCCAACTTTTATTACTTTGACATTCCAACAGAATCAGTATCAGGTAGACAGAGAACGTGATGATAGATATATGTGTATGTATTCATACCTGTCCCTCACAGCCATAATAAGTATGAGTTTAATAAAATACGCATGTAAAATTTGGAATTAAATAAACTATAGTAATACAATAAAGATAACTTAGAGAACTTACTGTGAATAGATCACCATACGTCAAACTTCCCCCATATTATCAATTCAGGGGTGAATATTCTACAGTAATAACTGAATATAATCAAACGTTAAAATCTAGACGAATGGCATGAGGTACGTTCACGTGCATGTACAATTACAGTAAGAGGTTAATTTCATAAATAATTAAGTCTCAAGAATAATTAATAAAACACCAAATAGTATTAAAATATACTAATTTAACGAAGCTAGTTACATCAGGCTCTACTATATGATGTACAGCAAAAGATAACACTTAATGATTGGCTTACAAACTAAAATTGTTCCTCATTAAATTAAAATTCCTAAGAAATTAAAAAAAATAGGGCGTAATCGTGAGAGTTTTATCTCCTCATAAACGGTAACAAGTGGAATGTTGAATTTACCACACAACTGAATCGTGAGACTTTTATCTCCTCATAAACGGTAACAAGTGGAATGTTGAATTTACCACACAACTGAATCGTGAGAGTTTTATCTCTTCATAAACGGTAACAAGTGGAATGTTGAATTTACCACACAACTGAACACTTGATGTCTAGAATACTGTATAAGTTTAAGATCAAAATATCGAGTCATTTAGTGTGTAAAGTAAAGTGACGGATCCAGAAGGAAAGTTAGAGGAACTGGCTCCCTCTTTTTTCTTTTTTTTGGCGACAATAAAAATTTTGTATGTAAATATCCATTTTATGTATTTGCAGACTCATTTTTGGTTTGCATTTAAGTTGAGCCAACATAAACTCCCAGACTCACCCCCTTCCTCCATAAGCGCTTGCTCGCTCGCGGGTCCCTTTGCACCCTGTTGTGGGGTTCTCCCTTTTTGTCCAATTCTGGATCCGCCACCAAAGTTCTGAGATGAAATTTTATAAGCCTAATTTTATAATTAACATGTCTGGTTAAAATAAGACAAATTTAAGTTAATACACAAAATGTAGCTGATCAATGTTATACGAAGTATCAATCCTCTAATTCGAAGTTCGGGCCCACAAACCACTAAACCACACTCAAAGTACATTGTTACTCTAGGCTACTAAATATATATATACACATTGACAGTTATACATCACTTCCAGATTGTGTTTTATATCACACAGTTGCTGTTGCTTTCAAGTTAAGCACAAAACTACATAATGGGCTATCTGTGCTCTGCCCACCGCGGGTAACAAAACCAGGATTACAGTGCGATAAACCCGCAGACACACTGCTGTACCACTCACTGGTGGACTACATCACACTGACTGATATAGAATGCATCGTTTCTATACTTTTTATAAAAACTTATATACTAGAAATATATTATGCAAACGTCAAGACAATTACATCCACAGGGAGTTTGCGGGTGGATGAACTTAAGCCTCAGACTTTTTTTTTTTTGCTCTTATGCCCGTAGAGTGCCTTTCTTCTCAGTCATAAAAATGTCCAAAATTACTAAAAAAACACGACTGATAACCCTATCCGTTTCACAGGCCCTATTGTCTCCCCTAACACCTCCACAACCTAAAAATAAAAAATTGCTTTGCGATACTTGAAAAGTGTCCTTTTTTCTCCACTTTATTGTCTTTTATTGTCCTCTGAACTTTTCTACTTGAGTCAACCGAAGAAAAACGTTGAATTAATCGTAAAATTCCTGAAGTGTAGGCTGTAAATATTAAAACTATTTGTTATTTCAACCACTATTTTAAACATTTGTGTTGTACAGTAATGTAGCATTCACACTATCGTAAGTTGATATTATTAATACCTGTTATTTGAAGAAGCCATTTTTACTGTGAACTATGAAACATTACTAATTCCCTTTCTTCAAAAAAAATAAACGTTATTGTAAGTATGACCTAGTCAATATTATCCTACTTACTTTGCCTCTGTACTACAGATATACTTGAACATTGCTAATAGGCTTTTATATTGCATGTCTAAAAGTAATTATTATTGCACGAATATTCCCGCTGTACACTGCCTGTAGCGCTTTCTTTCATGTGCATATATTTCTTTCTGCTCCGCCCCAAGCGGCCTAAATAGCACATTTTGTGAGAAAGCAAAATTATTACTCATTTCTGAAATGTCTGTCTTTCTATTTACCTGTCTGTTTACCTATATTTTTGCCTATCTATCTGTCGATCAGTCTTCTAATGCACTTATCTGTCTAGCTTTCTATTTAGTTAGAGTCGGGCAGAAATTCAAAGTCTCTATGTGTATTTGCATGCAACACGACATGAAATTAAAATGGACTGTTAACATTACAACATGGTTAACGTAAGCGTTCACCCTTAATCATATCACATTGTCAACCATGATGTAATTTTAACAGACATTACCTTCTGAGCGTGTTTCGTGTACATTTATTATTTTCAGTACAAATATATATATACTAGCTGTTTGACGCATGGAGAGAGACATAGGGTCCCCGGGAGGAAGCAACAACGAATGCTGACTGACCCCATGTCACTCCCGCGGTTTCCGAACTATGCTATAGAAATTTGCTAGAGGGAAATAGAATAGTAAGGGAGGCACATAAAGGGCCCCATGGGGTTACGTAGGGATCATATCTGAAAGCATTAGGGAGTACTTTAAAAGTTTAGAAACAGTATAGCGCCTAAGTCACACAGGGACTACTTGGGGTGACGTGGTGGGGTTAGAATTGAATGCAAAAAGGGTCAGATACTAACGCTAACTCCCTTAACCCTCCGCTACTTCTAGGAGTGCCTTAACTATGGTTCCGAAGTTTGGAGAGATCAATATAATAACACAGGAAACACAGTCCGGGTAATACCCGGAGGGTTACTTAGGTTATCCCATTCCTCGGTGGATGATTCCAAGTATACATGTTAAATTTGGTTGAGATCGGTCAAAAACTGAAGGCGTGAAAAGTGAATTCACACAATTTCATACAGACAGATTTTCCACTATAAATGTTGTTACTACAAACCGGTACACGTAGAATAATCAAGCATTTTTACCATACGTGGGTCCCACACAAAAAGTATAATTCGTATCTTCTTCAATTATCAGACGTTTCCATTGAAAAACGAACACATGTGAGATAGTACTTCATACTTGCTAAATGAAAGCATTTTTTTTTTTGTATTTAAAAATGATGTGTACGTATGTCTTAATATTTCCTATTTAGTAATTTAACAGCATTTGGCAATCTTCACTTGATGAGGGATGATTACTACTTAGTTTACTGGATACGATTTGCTTGAAGCTACGTCGTAACTCAATTGTTTCCTGAATACTGCTTGCATGAATTTACGTTGTAACTTGTAACTTAATAGTTTCCTAGGTACAGCCTGCTTGAAATTACATTGTAACTTTATACTTTCCTGAATAAAGCTTGCTTGGTGTTACGTTATTACTTAATAGTTTAATGGGTACTGCTTGCTTGAAGTTACATTGTAACTTAATACTTTCCTGGATACTGCTTGCTTGGTGTTACGTTATTACTTAATAGTTTCCTTGGTACAGCCTGCTTGAAGTTACATTGTAACTTAATACTTTCCTGGATAGTGCTTGCTTGGTGTTACGTTATTACTTAATAGATTAATGGGTACTGCCTGCTTGAAGTTACATTGTAAGTTAATACTTTCCTGGATACTGCTTACTTGGTGTTACGTTATTACTAAATAGTTTCCTGGGTACAGCCTGCTTGAAGTTACATTGTAGCTTAATACTTTCCTGGACACTGCTTTCTTGGTGTTACGTTATTACTTAATAGTTTAATGGGTACTGCCTACATAATGTTACGTTGTTACTGAATAATTTAATGGGTACTACCTGCATTATGTTACTTAATAGTTTAATAGTTACTACCTGCTAGATGTTACTTTGTTACTTAGTAGTTTAACAGGTACGACCTGATAGATGTTACTTGGTTATTTAATAGTTTAATAGGTACTACCTGCTAGGTGTTACTTGGTTACTTAATAGTTTAATGGGTACAGCCTGCTTCAAGTTACATTGTAACTTTATACTTTCCTGGATACTGCTTGCTTGGTGTTACGTTATTACTTAATAGTTTAATGGGTACTGTCTGCTTGAAGTTACATTGTAACTTAATACTTTCCTGGATACTGCTTGCTTGCTGTTACGTTATTACTTAATAGTTTAATGGGTACTACCTGCTTTAAATTACGTTGTTACTTAATTGTTTCTTATTATTATAGTGTTAATCACTTGTGCTATAAACATATCTATTTGGCGGTTATTCACTAGCTATGAAAACAGTTGTCTGTTGCTACATTCTTTTTGCACGATACTGTTGCACAGAATTAGCTGACGTAGTGTCAGATAACGGCCTTCCAATTTTGAAATACCCTGTCATCAGAGATCAAGTTTCATTGAAGTATTTCTGTGTAAATGCAGTTATCAACGAAAGTGTTTTGCCTTTCTGTTACAACACCCATGAGATGTTCACTAAAGAAAGTAAATAATTGTTTTTTATTGTTTTATATTTGAATCTTACTCGTTTTTGTAATTACTTTTTATTGGTTAAATCTGAAACTTACTCTTTTTTGTGCAAATTTCAGTTGTTTTATTTACTGCTCAGCTATAAAAGTACCAACTAGTTATAAAAATATTACCAACTTATGATTGGATGTATGCATAATAAGATCTATTATAATAAGATTTAAGCAAGTAGTAATTTAATTTAGAAAATAAAATATCACATGCTAATTAAAAGTTTTATATTGAGTTCAAATAAACAAAATTAAGCACTAAAGTTTCATAATAATATTACAATAGATTTCATAGTTTATTATAAAGCATGAAGACTTTTTTTTTTGTACACAGTTCAAGTAGAAGGACGACCAGTGCCACCTGTAAATTGCTTATCTTTTGAACTCCGAACACTGATTTGCTAACTGTCTTGGCCTCCTATACACGAAAAATTCAGGAAGATACGCATTAAATTTATATCTTCTCACAAGAAAAAAGTACACTTCTTTATGAAATCGTACAAGATTGTTTGTGTAGACCACGTGATATATTGACAAGCACAACGTGAAACTTCTATGTATTGTTACATCAACTGTATTCTTCCTGTTACGTCATAGGCCCAAGTGGGGAGTTAAGTTTTCCTTGCGAAAATTTTCCCACTATATTACCGGAAAGAAGTTTAGCTCCCTCGTCAGATCTGAATAGGTTCAGGTAACGGGTTAGGCTTAAGTGAAAGTCAGGTTGCTACCGTTAGTAACTCTGCGGGTAAAATTTCCCATACAAGAATCTTCCTGGGAGCTGTGTGCATCTATACAATAAGACATGTGTCCCGCTTTTACTCACACCTGACGTAACCTACGGATAAATCTCAGTCCACAGAGGAAAATAGGCACTTCCGTTTGATCTCAGATTCTATGAAAACACTCCACTTTCTCTGACAGAATCGCCTTCTACACATGCGCAAAAGCTAAGAGCTACTTGCACTTGGATCAGAAAGGTTGACATGGGATGAAACCCAAACAAAGGATCGGTCGTTTGAAAGCGTGAGGCTACTTTGCGTGTAGGTTTCTCACGCAGGCACATGAAAAATTCGCGACAGAAGGCAAAGGGAGCGTCACTCGTGTGCGTCCAGAAAGCACTGAAAACGGGGTTAAAATACGTCGTTTGTGCAGTACGTCATGACATTACATGACGACCCATTCTTCTCTTATTGACTTGTCGGATCATTCGGTCTTCTCAAAGTCAGTGCTCCAGAATTGCCCTTCCTCTCGGCCAGTAGGCTGTAAGTCAACACACGGACATCTAAGGTACCGCGGAGTTTTCCTTCTAGACTGCGTCAGAATTGCCTCTAATAATAATAATACAACCATAATTATTCAATTTCCAAAAATCTTGTTATATATGTATATAATAACAATCTATATTAAAAGTGGCTTTTCTACCTGTCATGTTACATTGGCATTAGAAAATTTTAAACATTCAAAATGTAAAACAGATACTCTCTGATGAATGTCATGTTTAATAATAAGATAAAAATACGCCTAAAACTGAACGTTAAAATAACCTACAGTTTGCTATATCATTATATATTTGAAAGTTTAAGATTCACATGATGTTTGTGTGAATGTTAATAATATATTCTACATAAACAGATCACTTCTAAGGTTCTAACAGAAAACTGGGAAGGAAAAACAAAATAAAAAAACAGAGGCATCATAACGCGGACCTATTAGGCATAGTCCTATAAGTGAAATTTCATGATACATCTCTCGTTCCAGCTACAACAACGCGCTCTACCAGAGCAACTGATAAAACAAACCATCTGTAAAACAGTACACTGTTTATTAACCATAGTTTTTACGTTTATAGAACGAATCTAATGAAAATTTAAGCCTGTAATAAGACCTAAAGCAGCTACATACAATTACCCCAGGAATACCTGTTTGTTGATTTAAGCACTGAAGAAATTTACCTTTCAGATCACTACAGCACTGTTTTGAAATTATCTGACCCGTATTTAAACTTTATTTACGAAGACTACACAATCATTTTCAATGATGAATGATTCCTTTTCATAATGTTTGTTTGTTTTTTGAATTTCGCACAAAGCTACACGAGGGCTATCTGCGTTAGCCGTCCCTAATTTAGCAGTGAAAGACTAGAGGGAAGGCAGCTAGTCATCACCACCCACCGCCAACTCTTGGGCTACTCTTTTACCAACGATAGTTGGATTGACCGCCACATTATAACGCCCTCATGGCTGAAAGAGCGAGCATGTTTGGTGCGACGGGGATTCGAACCCGTGACCCACATATTACGAGTCGAACGTCTTAATCCACCTGGCCATGCCGGGCCGTTCTTTTCATAATGAATAAGTAACTTACATGTACGTTATGTTGTACTTTCACGGAAAAACAACGATAAATTTACGGACTTACAACTCTAAAATGTAGGGTTCGATTACCCGCGCTGGTCACAACAGATAACCTACCTCTGAAAAAACAAGATTAATTGTAGTCGTTCTCATAAGCTACACGTTTTATTCTTTACCACTGGAAGTATAGGCGTTACTAATGGTTAACGTGCCCGGATTGTGAATCCAGTGATTCCAAGTTTGCGTACTGTAACCGCGAAAACGCACTCCACATTTTAGCCGATGGGTGCGCCATAAGAGCAGTGGTTATATTCCAGTATTTGATTAAAGTACAGTGACAATGGATGATGTTTACCTTTTATAAGCTGTCAGTTTAACATTAGGGACGACAACAATCAGACATCCCTTGTGTGTAGCTTTGCGCAAAAATTTAAAAGAAACAAATAAAACTTACGGCTAAACACCAGATGACATTTTGTTTTGACTTATTCCATTATCAGTGCAGGTACAATATAAGAAATTAATCTAAAAACTGAGTTCAAGTATTTGTTCACTATAAAAACCTGTTCAAACAACCGACAGTTAAGTTATGTCATGACACAGCTCGCTTCTTTTTTCTTTTTTTTTTCAGGATAAGTTTATTTGTTTCAGAGCAAAGTCACACTGGGCTATCTACTGTGTCTATGGCGGGAAATCGAACCACGGGTTTTAACGTTATAAATCCGTAAATTTATCGCCATCCCGTAAGAGAACATTGTTGTTTTATATTAACAGCTATAAATATATTTACGTTATTATTTATAAAAATAATAATAACAATCTATTAATTTCCAAAATAATTTAGAAACAACATCATCCACTCCTTGAGTAAGAAACTTTTAAAAATCGTATTATAAGTGTCCATTGTGTGTGATGTTACTATTAAGTATTTGGCACAACAGTGTTAAGAATGTTAGGTTCGGTTCTCACGATGTGGACAGACTTTCAACATTCTGATCGTGACAGCACTCATTAAACTAAATTCATACGTTGTAGAAGTGTCTTCCTCTCTTAAGGCTCTTCATCTCCAAGGTATTTTAATTACACTAGAAAGAAAAATTTTGAATTGTTATGTAAAAACAAAAAATGGCGTCTTTGTAACTTTAAACGATCGCCATCTTGTATTGGGATAACATCTAAAACGTGACTTTAATTATGATTGGTTAAGGATAATTAATAGACATTTATTTGTGGCTCACAAAGTTAATGGTCCTTGAGGACTGACGTTGTTTAGAAGTTTTATTTTTAATAGTTTGATCAACATAAAATGTAGAATGTGTCAAATGTTTGTGGTTTATTATCATGCCTCGAAACGAGGCGTTGTTCACGTTTACCAATTAGTTCTCTGTAAACTTCTACCATTAATAACTCAAGAACAGGAACTTGTTCCTTTTTATATGAATTGCGTGTGTGGATGAGAAATTAAAAACAAATTTGTTTAGTTGCACTTTTTGTACATGGAAATATATATACACTACTTTTTTAAAAAATATATATGTGTTAATCGTGTTATTTTTATTTCAAATATAACTAACCAAAAATTTATGCAGTGTAACAGTTTGAGTAAAATCGTATTATATATATGTGTGTGTGTGAGGCAGTGCGAAATGATTTAGTTAGGCATTGACAAGTTCAATAATGTAACATTATACGAATTGTCGTTAATATACTGAATGCAGAAATACCTTTATCTCCAGCTTTAGACTATACAATTCATAGTTTGAGTTGATTTATTACATTACTATGTTTTTATACGATTTGTATAATTACTGTCACCACCCCTCAAAAGAAAATGATTGTGCATGTTTCAAACGTTTTAAGCTAATCACAACAATTAATAACTTGACTGAAAGACAAAACAAAAAGTTTTGCGTTTGTGATACCAACGTGAATCAACCGGAACTATGAGAACTTACAAAAGTCCGGGGTTCTATTCCATTCGGTGTACAGGCCACAAAATATTCCATTTTGCGGTTTGTGGTTTAAAAACATAGCGTTAGAGATTTTAGAACGTTTATGAATTAAAATTACTTCAAAGGAAAACCTGTATTTGAGATTTTAGTCTTGCTCTTTAAAGCTTCTAAAATAATTTTGTTTTACATACAAAAAAAGAAAAGGAATTCGTGAACTTTTAACACACGAAGTCTTTTCAATATTTTTTCCGTATCATTTTATCCTTGATCTTTCACCCATGACATCACAAAACTGATGAACTCTAGAGCGCGACCTCTAGAATGCACTATGACGTCATAAAGAATCCTTTGGCTTTATCATACTTTTTTTGGCTAAGAAATGATTACATGAATTACATACCAAGTTTTTACCTTTTTTGTTTATAAGGTAAAAAGAGTATGAAATTTTAACTATTTGAAAAATCTGGATTTTTCAAAAACTTATCTCTTGAAGTGGAGGTTTTAATCGTTTTTATTTACTGTTGCGTTTTTAAAATCTTAATTAACGTTTATAAGGCGATTGTTTCGTGATAAAGTTGCTAACACTACCTGCTGCTAAGCCTAATTTAAAATTCTTTATCATAATAAAAGCAATTGACTTACATCACCTCCTGCCAACTTTTTACCAACGAATAGAGGGATTGACCGTCACCTTATAATACTCCCAAGTCTGACTGTACGATTATGTTCGACGCCGCGTTTCATTTATTACAAGATAATATCGTTACATTATATAATCTCCAGATGCACGCTTTCAACAGTGAAAAACTGGGCAAAGATGAATATTGTTTTTAACAACCATTAGAAAGCGAAGTTTGGTGTTGTAATTAATGTAAAACGTATAAAGTAAATTTCAATCATACGCACCTACGGTTTTCTTTAATTTTTCACCTCAATTTTTTTCCCTTAGCACAACCATCAAAACACGTCATTTCAGAAAAACAAAAGATAAAAATCTAGTCACGAATGTTTTGATTGAAAATAGCTTTTGCTTTGTCGAAACCGAAGATCATTTACGTCCAATTAGCTCGTCGCAAAGAAATTCAAAACCATTTGCAGGCAAGTCTTACCTTCTTTGCGCATCACTTATCGGATGGGAAAGATAGGAACGC
The DNA here is from genome assembly GCF_004210375.1 of Tachypleus tridentatus. Taxonomy (NCBI): domain Eukaryota; kingdom Metazoa; phylum Arthropoda; class Merostomata; order Xiphosura; family Limulidae; genus Tachypleus; species Tachypleus tridentatus. Next base: position 32,686,321 of record NC_134834.1, read on the forward strand.
TCCTAAAAGAGGGTTCAGGCCGAAAGAAATCAGGTTCTTGTAGAGTGTCACCTTTAAAATACTAAGCAGAAAACTGATAGAAAAAAATTCTATAATGAAGAGAACACACACATAGACTAGAGAGCTTGTGAAGCGGAAATACATCCGTTTTAGGAGAAAGTCTTATGAGAAGGTGTTCAACTTATGTTAAGGTTACTAAAGTATTCGATACTGATGTCACATTTTCTTAAAATTAATTTCATAGCTTTATGAAACAATGCACTAATGAACGAGTGAGGCCTTAGTTAAAGCTGTTACTAAATTTAAAGTCAGCAACACTTATATATTTAAGAATACGTTAATTTGGAAACGGTCCCTTATTTTATTTTTTAATTATATAGATCTAACTCAGATACACTGTCGTCAACGGATCCAGGCAATAAAGACAAGGGTAAAATAGATAATGAAAAAAAAAAGACAATGGAAAAAAAGACAAATAAAATTACAGAAACAGGTAAAAAAGAAGTAAAAGAGTGTCTTGGAAAACAGTATCAATAACAGCTAATCTAAGCCTAAGCCAATTATGGAAAACATGTAAAGAAACTTAATCAATATTTAAGCTGTTATTAATATGGTTTCAAAATTTGTCTTTTTATACAGCAATTTCTAAAGCACAGAATTTATCTAGTTTTTACGTTTTACCTGAAATTTTCTTTATATTTTTTATCCATTAATTATTGCCACTTATCATCAACACCATCATGTTCGACAGTTTATATTGCGAACAAAGCAAATTATAAAGACATATTTTTTTATTATCATCTTGACAGAAGCTACTTAAAAGTTAATATAGTTTTATTTTGATAAACTCCAAAATTTTTGGTACCTTGTCATGTAACACTTACTACAATTAGGTCCGTTTATTTATCCAAATGTATGATAATAGTTGATACGTATGATTTCTTCCTTGCTCCACTTCCATGTTGCGATTGATTGTAATATTCCAATGGTGTAAATAAATACTTCACCCTGAAGTTGCTGAGCAAACTCATTACTTGATAATTTCAAGATTCAGTTATTCAATACATTTAAGAGGTAAATATAATAAAAGTGGAGAGAAATATAGTGTACGATTGGTTATCAGAAGACCAGAAAATAGCTACATTAAAGGAATATCATTTTTACCCACGCAGAAAATGTTTTGTTTGGATATTGTTCTTAAACTGACCGGTACACCTTACCTACCCATCTGTTAGTGCAGCACTTCCCACGCACCTAAGGTTACAGAAATATCGCTTTCCATATTTCTTCCCTTTTCTTCGTCCTTTGCTTTTTTTTTTTTAATGTTGTTGTTTGTTTGAGTTGGTAGAAGTGGTGGGTGGATTTTCCGTTCACCTGCTATATCGACATACATTCAACTTGTATAGTTGACTTAGTTGATAAAAGAAATAGCTGTACGTTATAACTTTTACAAGAAGAATGTATGCAAGCGTGAGTAAAATAAACTATATGAAATCACTCATTATATGATATCACTCACAAATGGAGAAAAGATAAATTCGTCTTCTTGTGTTTCTTGTTCCCCGCTAGTACAGCGGTATGTCTCTGGATTTACAACGCTAAAATCAGGCGTTCGATTCCCCTCGGTGGGCTGAGCAGATAGCCCTTTGTGGCTTTGCTATAAGAAAAAACCACAAACCACAATCTTGTGTTTCTTAAATACTCGTTGTTTTTACGTAACGTCGAATATTACGCTTTTTACTGGTAGCTCCCTCATGTGGTGTAAAATCCACTACCTTGGAAGTATGTGGATTAAGACAATGATGTTGAGCAACAACATCGTACATACAAGCATTAGTAGTAAAACTAGTACATGTGACACCTTAATAAACACTTTACTTGCTGTACAATAAATGGCACGTTTTGGATGAATATTATTTGGTAGAAGTTGTGGGGGAAAAAAAGTAGCAGGTTGTAAGATATTGGACAAGGTAATTTTTCACAAAGATTTTCGGCAAGAATATCCTTCACATCTGATTTATTGGGTATACCTATGGTTACGTAGGAAATTCACCAGAGGGATTATTAATTTCCGCTTCGTATAACAAAGTTTACTTTATGTTTGTTTATCTTTTATTGTAAATGGCAAAGTATCCGTATGGTTGTTTGAATTTCGCGCAAAGCTACACAAGGGCTAACTGCGCTAGCCATTCCTAATTTAGCAGTGTAAGACTAGAGGGAAGGCAGCTAGTCATCGCCACTCACCGCCAACTCTTAAGTTACTCTTTTAAGAACGAATATTGGGATTGACCATAACATTATAACGCACCACGGTTGAAAGGGCGAGTATGTTTGGTGTGACGGAGATTCGATCCCGCGACCCTCAGATTATGAGTCGATGCCTTAACCATCTGATCATGCAGGGCCTATCCTTATGGAAGCAATTACTCTGAATCGAATATTACCACCTAGCTGTTGTTACCCACCGTTAAATTTCCTAGTGACAATATGAACTTAAAACTATTGAGTCAAATACTACGATCTAACTATAGAACCGCACTATTAAATATCCTAGTAACAATACGAACTTAAAATACTATTGAATCGAATATTACCACCTACTTATTGTTACCCACAGTTACATTTTCTTGTAGTAATACTAACTTAGAAACTATTGACTCAAATATTACCACCTGGCTATTGATATCCACAGTTAAATTTCCTATAGGTGGTATGGACCTATAAACTATTAAGTCGTTAATATTTCATTTAGCTAAAAATACATTTCTCAAATTATTGTTTAATGCTCTTCGTCTTCGTGAATCTAAAAGATCGTGTTTCGCGACTCGTCGCCTCAAAAATGCGCTCCGCACTTTGAGGCCATGGGTTCACTATAAATGTCACGGTTAAGTCTCCTATTTTGTTAGAGAAGTTTTGTTTTGTTTTTATTTCTGGATTTTGCGCAAAGCTACACGAGGGCTACCTGCACTACATTAGACAAGACTAGCCAAAATATTGGCGGTAGGTACTGTTAATTAGCTACTTTTTCCGTAGTCTATAAGTTCAAAATTAAGGACGTGCAAACACAGGTAACCCATCTGTGACGCTATCTGGACCCCGTCACACTAAACTTGCTGGCCCTTTCAGCCGCAGGGGCGTTATAAAGTAACGTTTAATCCCACTATCCTTTGGTAAAAGAGTAGACCAAAAGTTGGCGGTGGGGGGCGATGACTAGCTGCCTTCCATCTAGTCTTACACTGCTAAATTATGGACAGCTAGCGCAGATAGCCCTCGTGTATTTTTGTACGAAATTCAAAAACAAACAAAAACTACCTGGAAATTGTGAATGAATATACAACTAAATAGTAAACCTTTCATTGAGAAGAAGAAAAAAACAAACACATCACAAAGTCGTGCCCTAATTCACAATTAAATATTTTTTAAAGGTTAAAATCGAATAGACTTAGCATTCGTTACGGAGTTTCTAGGAAAGCAAATATAAATACGTTCATAATTTATTCTTTCTGCACGATCACAAATAAATGAGTTTATGCCCAACCTGCAAACATACTACTTTGTCTCGTTAAATCGTTTGAAATGTTTCTAATAATTCCTCAGTTAAGTATTTTGAAAAAAAAACAACAACAAATCTATACCTTTAAAACTTTCTTTGCAATATGTATTGTGTTAGTAAAGCGATCATTTACGTTACTTGTATGTTTGTGAAATGGGTATTAAAATGTGAATTATTGTTGTTGCCTTAACACGTGTGTGCCACGAATGTAAATCTGTCCTCTTTTTCGCTTTCAAATTTCATAAGTCTTCTCCATTGATATCGAAACGATAATCTATTTTAAATCCTGACAACAACATGATACAGTTAGGTGTCATTCTCACGCCACCCCCAGTATCATGAGAGCGAACTGCCCACCAGATGGCACAACTATACTGAAAACAAGGGTAGGTCATGAACGACTTGAACACAAACGTGAGAGACCTAGGATTTTGAATGACACACTTTTATTAATATCTTGCGTTTTTTTCTTTTCTTTTGAAAAAACTGTCTGTTATTACTACATTTTATTCTGTTGGATACACAAAATATATTATCTTCAGGATAGTAATTACAAAATACACACATTTTCTTTTTTTTTTGGTTTGTTATGTTTCTTTGTTAACTTCACGCAAAGCTAAACGAGGGCTATCTGCGCTAGCCTTCCCTAAATTAGCAGTGTAAGATTAAAGGGAAGGCAGCTAGTCATCACTACCCACCGCCAACTCTTCGGCTACTCTTTTACAAACAAATAGTGGGATTGGCCGTAACATTAGAACTCCCCCGCGGCTGAAAGTGCGAGCATGTTTGGTGTGATGGGGATTTGAATCCGCAGCCCTCGGATTACGAGTCGAGTGCCTTAACCACCTGGCCATGCCGGGCCAGTTTGTCATGTATGTAAACAAAAACAACAGTCAAATGTTCGTCGATTTTACTTCATTTAATTTGCAGTCAGTAGTAATATTTTTTTCTATAACCTTCTATATTATTGTGCAACACTCGGCCGCTTATTGTTCCAGTATTTAATAAATATCAAAATTAGACAAGCAGGACGTGATGTAAATATTAATAGACTTGGGCTGTGGATCCAAGGGTTCGAGATATTACCAAAAAACACTTCTTACTATAGATCAGTAGATACACTATAAGTTTGTGTAATTGTCTTGTTTTAGAGTAAATCCACAATAGGCTATCTCTTACGCCCACCGCGGGGAATCAAACCCTAGATTCTAGCGTTGTAAGTCCGTAAACTTAACAATGTTCCACCGCTATAAGAGAGATGGCAAACTCCCACTACATGAGAGTATACCTAAGAGCTGATGGTGGTGTTATCCGTTCAAAATTAGGAACAATTATCCGCGAATAGCTCTTTATTTAGCCTTGTGCGAAAGTGATACTGTTATATTTGTTTAGTTATTTAAGAAAATTTGCTTTTGAATCCGTAGATTTGAGTGATTGGAGGCTAAGATTAGCATATAAAAATCTTTCGGGATATAATAAGTTTTTATTTTATTATTTAATATTATGCCTCTTGATTCCATGAAGGAACATAGGGCCGCAATCGCTTGCGGATTCATTAACAGGCTGGTTTTTTAAGTGAGTAGATTGTTAGCCTACCGCACAACCCCCAACCAGGAGGAGAAACTTTAGCCGTCCCTAATTTTGCAGTGTAAGAGTAGAGAGAAGGCAGCTAGTCATTACCACCCACTGCCAACTCTTGAGATACTCTTTTACCAACGAATAGTGGGATTGACCGTCACATTATAACGCCCCCACGGCTGAAACGGCGAGCATGTTTAGCGCGACTGGGATGCGAACCCGCGACCCTCGGATTACGAGTCGCACGCCTAATGCGCTCGGCCATGCTGGGCGTATAATAAGTAGATCGTTACCAGACTGAAGTTGTATTTAGCAACTGTAAATTAAAAGAAAAGTATTCATAGCAGTATGTTTCTTTCAGATGTTTCCATACAGCCATACGAGGGTTACCTGTGCCAGCCGTTCCTAATTTTGCAATAGAAGTAAAGAAAGGAAGGCTAGCCAACAGCACCCATTTTCTATTCTTAGTTGCAGTGTAATGATATTTTTCAGTCGTTCTTGTAATTCACACAAAGTTTTAAGCGCGAATTTGCAGCAAAGGGACGCAGGGACGTACGTGTTCACCGGGGTTATATGTGAGCAGACCTCCCCTGGAGAGTTCTCCCGCCTAATATAGGATTTAATAATTTAATATTCTCAGTTTCTCTGTATTATTACTCTCACTGGAATGAAAGGTCCTCGGCTGGGACAGCGGTAAATTTTCGAATTTACAACGTTAAAACTAGGGGGTTCGATTTCCCTCAGTGGACGCAGCAGATATCCCGATGTGGCTTTGCTATAAGAAAACATACACGTTTTAATGTTTTAATTTAACGTTTTAATTTTCCTGCTGACCCTCCCCTAATAAACATTGTCCCTTATCCCTTATGCTCCCCAAATAAACCATCCTAGAAACACCACTGACGGGACGCAAACCATGCTCTCTCAGATTCACAGTATGGCATAAAACCATGTAATGGGCTACGCCTAGCCCATTCCTTATACATGTGCATAGGAAACGATAAAATGGGGAACAAAAACTAGACCTAACTTACATCGTGCCTGTATTTTGCGAGCTAAAGTGATGTAATTTGGGGAAAGGCTCTCTATTTAGCGTGAATTTCAATGTACGATCTATTAATCTAATGAACTGTATTAACAAAAAGTGAAGTGTCAAATATATATTTTCAAATATTTATTGCATGACTTCAGTTTTGTTAAAATTGATCCGAATTCAAAGTTATTTTCTTAACTGGCAAAATTCTTCAAATTTTGTTATATGTTTTAAAGCTGGATATCCAAACTACTATGGTGTGAAATTAGAAATATCACTTTTTTAAATCAGGGGGTACGTTAACCAAGTTATTCTAGACAGTTTAATAACACGTATTATGTTATTTTCTATATAAAAAAGAATTTTAATTCCTTCGGCTCCCATTTTCAAAACTAATTGTGATTCTTGGTCGTTTTTACCCTTGCTAAATAACTAGCTATTTTAAATATATAATATATTTGGACAAATATCTTTTTACTGGATTCCACGTTGATTTAATACGTTTCTCAAATGAAAATGTAATGTTAAAATTTGCATCTTGAGCAAAAAGAAACAAACAAAACGACTGTAAAGAAACAGGAGATTCGACGGAATCAGTGCATCAGTTCAATAGTATTCAGGTAAAATGATACAAACAGAAAGTTATTAGAAGCCGTACATGCAATGAATTACTCACAGAAGCCATAAAGCAACAGCAAAATTAAGTCAGAGAGAAGGATTAAGAAAAGATTAAAACTGTGACGAAGGGAATGTTAGTTTTCTTTTCGTTTTAGGTGGCTATTTCATCTTTCGTCATGTGTATTGTTGCAAGTGTGGTTTAGTCGGCAACACGACCGAAACATTTTGTACTTTACGGCATATTACAAGCTTGAATCATATAAGACGGACCGACTACAATACAGATCATATATTTTACTGAATGTCACAGATCATAACTAACGATCAGCGCAGTTCACTTTTTCTATCTGAAAAAATACGAAAACGTAACCAAAACACGTTTGACTCGTGTAATCCGTCCACCTAAGCCGACTCCGAAAGAAAAATGGTCCAGTCCGTCGCGTTCCAACACTGTTTAGAAACTCATGCATGGACGGAATTTCTCCCTCGTCCACCCACAAGAAAGAAAAAGTCAAATTATATACGAAAATATACAAATTCTAAAAGCAAATCTTTTCTAAGCCGTCAGCCATCTAGATCTCGCTCTTACAGTGGTCCGGGATATTCCGGTGGTATTTAGCCATTCTCACAAAACGTTTTCGAATGAAAAATGATCTTACATTGTCACAACAGGCATGGTCACACATACAGGGGGATCGGAGTGGGAGTGGCGACGGATGAATCTGTGTGAACAAGGTTATCATAAGAGAAAGGCGGGAAAGTTTAGAAGTGGCATGATTCAGAGCCCACGGGAGCTTCGTAGTTCAGTCTTCAGATTAGATGGTTCTGCGAAGGAATCACATTATTTTGTTGCGTACTTTGTTCACAGCTATTGTTACATCTCACGGGGAAGGAGAGAGAGGAAGCTGTTACATCAGAGGAGTTTGATACAGAACTATGTTTTACCGTGGGAATAGAAATATTTACATAATGATACATGGTTAGATAAGTTCAGCGAGAAAAAGAGAGGAAGTGATATTGTATTTTAAAAGCAAGTGTTTCATAGTGTGCTAAGTGTTCTTACCTTTTTATTGCCTCTGGTCAAAACATTTTACGTGTACAAAAGGTAGCCAACTTAAAAGTAAAGAAAGGGATCAGTCATAAATCCGTGATATCAAAAACGTGTCAAATAATATAAGAAGACATACCCTGTAAAAATGTAAAAGTTGGGAAGCTAAAATAAAAAAGGGAAACTTGGTTTTCTTTTTTTTTTTAAATATAATAACCAGTTAGAGGCTGCCGTTAAAGAAGCAAAATTTCTATAGAGGGTAGTATTAGATAATGTCCCCCTTCCTTCTTCATTTTGTTATTAAATCCCTAATGACTTCATTAGATGCTCATTGCGTACCCTACTTTGTGGAAGATCGTAATTGATTTATTAAGATAATTAAGTATTCGTGAATTTAAATTCAAAGACAAAAGCCTATAAATACATGGAAGTGTACTCTATTTCAGAACACACGCACAGTTTTAAGTTATCGTACAAAGAATTGCGATAACAGTGGCCTGTGAATTTAAACTTCATAAATGTTGTTTTAGTCTTAATAACGTATTTTTCTGTAATCCAGCTACGGAAGTTTTGAAAATAATATTCTTTTTTTTCTGTCACGTAAGGATTTTTTACACATATGGAAGAAGAAGAAATAATTCTTACTTAGAACAAATCATTACCTCGTTTACGACAGTGAACATTTTTATTATTATGTTTGGATTCTCGAAGAATCGACCAGACTCTCGGGTCGCGATTGACCTGGAGAAATCTATAAGCCAGTGGCAGTTAATATTTTAAGCATAACAAAAGGTGACCCGTTTTCAATACTGATTTGATTCCTCAAATGTAAAAATGCATATGGCGTTTTGTGAAGAAATATTTACTTGATGAAGATAAACGGATAACATTTTCATATTCAGCACACAGGAATTAACAGTAGTCTAACCTAAAAATTTCAAGACAATGAAATCATCGCAGGCCTGTGTGATTAAACCAGCCAACTCTGGGTGATGGAAGCTAAAAGTATAGAAAAAATGTGCCCTATTTCAGTGGCATTTTTTTCTTTATCTCCACATTTGGAGCAAAAATTCTGAAACAAAATAGTCCACGTACACCTTCGGTCAGTTTCAAGTTACACAACCAGAAATTACAGTAATCGGGCCATTTATGTCTGGAAGATGAAAGCTAACATACACACATAATGGATCATTTTTAAATTAAGATAGTGCTGCTTGTCCAGTTGAAATAAAGAAAGTGGGTGGTCAAATGTAACCTTCTAGCTGTGGAGAGCAATTAGTCATTAAAAATATCAAATATTATTCACAAAAGATGAATATATGTGTTACGTGGTTCACACCTTAGCTCAGGTTAATATCCACTGCTAGAAATATATTTCACGATGTTCTTCCTTTTTCTCACTACCTGTTTCAAATCTTCAACAAAAAGAAGAAATTACTGTTTTTTGACTTATTTTAATATCTTTTAACTTTTTCTTTCACGCTGAAACTTCACACTTATATAATGAGACCTATAAAACATTTCTAACTTTTGCAACTAATTGAAGGGTCGCAAGTTCGAATTTCTGTCATACCAAACATGCTAGCCCTTTGAGCCGTGGAAGCGTTATAATGTAACGGTCAATCCCACTATTCATTGGTAAAAGGGTAGCCCAAGAGTTGGCGGTGAGTGGCAATGACTAGCTGCCTTCCTTGTAGTCTTACACTGTTAAATTAGGGACGGCTAGCGCAGATAGCACTCGTGTAGCTTTGCGCGAAATTAAAAAAAATAAACAAAGTCCTTAAAAATTGTAACTATCTGTATCCTGATATGGTATATATTACTAAAACGTTTAAAATCAAAGAATCTTCAATTCAAAAACTCAATTAATTTCCAATACACCTAGAAAGTTTGGTTGGATTTCTTTAGGTATTAGAAACTTTGTATATATGCATGCGCGTGACTAGGTGAAAAGAAATGCTACCATAACAGTAACTGCTTTCTGGTAATAAAATCAAAATTATATGAAATAATGTATTAAATCTAATCACATAAATGTGATCAGGTATTAATCACTATTGTGTGTTACTTTTTCATAATTTATTAAAGCCAGCAGTAATTAAATATTGTTGTTTTTTTCTACATGTAAATTCCACGTACACAACTTCAGCTGCAAGGGCAAACTATACCTTGTATAGTTAGTTACCTTGCTATGAAACAAATGTTACCGACAGCTTTCGTATGGTTCCTATAGCTACGCTGCTGTGCAGCTGATATCATAAACGTGTAAAACCCATTGGCAACACTTTACAAATACGTGGGAATCAAATCAATATGTTTATTTTGGTAAGTTAAACAACAACCTGATTACTGGTCTTTAAAAAAATATTCGCATTAAATTACAGAGAGGATGGTTATAATGTCATTAACCCCAATGGTTAATTTCTTTTATTAACATGCTAACTGATGCAATATCGTGGTTTTAAATTGCTACTACATACTTTAAAACAAGCTACAAATAAGCTGTATAATAAAATGTGATTTGTAATTTTTAAAAAGTAAGTATGTTTTCACAAATAGACACCTTAGATGCTCCCGCTGTTGTCGTTTTAACACAGAACTACACAACGAACTGTGTGCACTCTGCTCTTCGTGGGGAATCGAACCTCAGATGTTAGCATTGGAAGTCCCTAAACTTACCAATAGGCTCTTAAGATGAAAACGTAGAACTGTAGGTCCATTATAATTTATATGAAAAACGATATGTTTACTCCAAGCTCCAAATTACCAGAAAATGGGCATGGTTTTGATTTATAGGCCCGTTCTCTGAAAACAAATGTCCGTGGTTCACGCTCCCTTGCTGCAAAAATTCATTCTGACTTTATGACAGCAAGTGCGTTATAAGAGTAACTTTTCTATTAGAGCAGCCCAAGAGTCGATGGTGGGTGCTGTTGAATAGCTCCTTTCCAAGTAGCCTATCAGTTCCAAAGTGCGGGACAGCTAGTGCATACATTCCTTATTAAAAACAATTTTTTTCGTCTTTTTTGCATAGCAAATGTGGTGTGTTTTTTTTTTCTGTAAAAGAGTTATAGTTTCTTTCGGGGAAAGCCACATTGAGTTCTCTACTGCGGAGAATCGAACCACGAATTTTAACATAGTAGGTCCGAAACTTACTGCTGATCTTTATATGCAAAAAACGGCTCGTTTGGGCTGAGAAAACACTTTACATAGAAGAGCGAACAACGTTTCGACCTTCTTCGGTCATCGTCAGGTTCACAAAGAAAGAGGTAACTGACCGGAAGCTGACCACATGTTTGAAAGGGGTTGTGTAACTGTGAACCATCAACATAATTTCACAAAACAGAAAACTGAAAAACAACCTTACAAAAAGAGACATTAATTGCATAAAAAACCTAAAACAAGACAAAAACATAAAAATTCTAAAAGCAGATAAAGGTAACGCTATAGTCATAATGAACACGAATGAATACATCCAAAAAAATGAATAACATCCTATCAGACACGAACAAATTTAAACCAATACACACAAATCCAACAAAGACACACGAGACGCAACTGAACAAATTACTACTACAAATGAAAAAAGCCAACACAATTTCACAAACACTCTATTCCTACCTACGTAAAACCGACTCACGCACACCGCAAATATACGGCATCCCCAAACCTCATAAACCAGATTGTCCATTACGACCAATAATGTCCACATATGAATCGTTTAATTACAACCTTGGTAAATACATAGCATGGGCATTCTCCAAATATGTAACATCAGCCAGCTCATTTATCAAAGTCTCTTTTAATTTCAAGTCTAATCTAAATCAACTTAATCATAAAGCCTTAATGGCCAGTTTCGATGTTATATCCCTCTTTACAGAAGTTCCAACCACTGAAGCCTGCAAGATAGCCTTAGAACTCTATATCCGAGACCCTAACCCAACTATAGAAATTCCCAGTAACCAGTTAGCAACCCTCATAGAATTCACCACGATAAAGACAAACTTCATGTTCAACAACCAAAACTATATACAAACAAACGGCCTAAGCATGGGCAACCCAGTATCACCAGTTCTAGCCAATATTTTTATGACACAAGTTGAAACACAAGCAATTAACACAGCATTACATCCACCACTATACTGGTATAGATATGTAGATGACACGGTTGCGGGATTCAAATCTACAGAACACATACTTAATTTTTTCAATCACATTAACTCTATACATCCCAACATCAACTTCACATGTGAACAGGAAGAAAACAATCAAATATCATTTCTTAACCTCAAAATTACAAGAACTGATACACAATTTCAAACAGAAATCCATCGAAAAATCACCCATACTGGACTATACATTCCTTGGGACTCAGCACATGAAACAAAACAAAAACTCAACATACTAAGAAACCAAATAAACACAGCCATAAAACTATGCTCACCAGATAAACTTAACGATGAATTAGACAAAATAAAACAATACTTCACCAACATCAATAAGTTTCCTCCACAAACCGTAGAAAACATTATACGCACACACCTACACAGAAAGCAAAATCAACCAACTAAAGTAAATACAGCTCACGAATCAAAAAACCACGAAATCATATACTGCTGTATACCATATATTCCCGACATCAGCAAACAAATAACCAACATTTGGCAAAATTAGTAACAAAATATGACATTCCAATTAATACCAAATTTATTCAAAACCCGGCACAAAACTGAGGTCTATACTATGTAAAACTACACTGACAAACACCACACCAACATTATTTATAAAATACAATGTGATAACTGCCACGACTTCTATATTGAGAAACAAGTAGAAAAATGGAAACCAGATTCAAAGAACATAAAAAGTCACCTTCACACGTTTTCGAACACTGCAAGTCAAATAAACACAACATAACCATAGAAAACACTCAAATACTAAATAAAGAAACAAACATAAACAAACGTAAAATTAAAGAAGCCTTACTTATACAACAACTTAAACCCAAAATAAACCAATATAAAGGAACGCCTTTATACCTATATTAATATAATAAATAAAATTATATATTCAAACATCTAATACCGCCCTCTACATTTCGACACACAGTTACACAACCCCTTTCAAACATGTGGTCAGCTTCCGGTCAGTTACCTCTTTCTTTGTGAACCTGACGATGACCGAAGAAGGTCGAAACGTTGTTCGCTCTTCTATGTAAAGTGTTTTCTCAGCCCAAACGAGCCGTTTTTTGCATATAAATTTCTCAACAAGTGGGTTTCTCGTCATCACTGATTACTGCTGATCCACCGAGTTTTACAAAAGTAGAAAGAGAGCAGCTTATTTCTACTACAAGGTTATTTTAATATACAAATATTAGGAACGTCATTTTGTAATGAGCGATACTTACTGAAAGCCCCTGGCAAGTACAGCGGCAAGTCTACGGATTTACAACGCTAAACTCAGGGGTTCGATTCCCCTCGGTAAGCTCAGCAGATAGCCCGATGTGGCTTTGCTATAAGAAAAACACACACATACTTACTGAAAAGGTTGGAGGTCTTATAATTGTAGAAATATAGAATGGCTTATTTTTACCACAAGACTATTTTACGTCTTATCTTTAAAGTGACTATTTTCCCATAACTGGCTTTCAGACAACAAAAACAGTAGAATGTATATGTTGTGGGTTTAAGCACTCAATTCTTAACCTTCTATTCGTTTTCCGTGGTTGATATCTAGTTCGCCATTGCGTTTGGATCATGTCTAATATATAGAAAAGCCTCAAAACTATGACTGTAGAAATTTTCCATTATAAGCTAACGGTAATGATAATGACAAGAAATGGACATTTTTTTTTAAATTCTCATTGTAAACGTTTTGGTTTTAATTTATATCAATTTCATTGTTGTTACACTGCTGATTTGATAATTTACTTACAGTTAATGTAGTAGTAGAAGTACTCATCTAACTGTTTCTATCTCTCTAAATGTACATATATATGGTTGGATGTTTCGATTGTTACAGCACTATGATAGCGAACTCGAAGAAATCACGGTGCAAAAATATATGTTTTCGTGATTGAAATGTTCACTATCAGAAGCCTACGTATGAATATATAATGGTGTAAATAACAAATGTCTATCGGTATGCAGTTTACAATATTAAATAAAACTATTGCATAGTTGTTGAAAATGTTACTTTCTTGACGAACCACGAGTTTTAATATAGAGTGAACTTGGATCATTGACCCAGAAGAATATTACTGTCGTAGAAGCTAGGCTAGTAAATAATGATAATAAAGTGATAATTTTTCTTGGGTTTCAACTTATAGTCTATTATTTACATGTTATGATAAACAAGTTACACGTTGAAGTCCAAGCATTTGGAATTACCTTTAAAAATTTATGTATCATTTATTTCTTGCTTGCTTCGAAAATAGCACAATCGAGAATTTCCGTGTCATCTCCTCTACCCTAAGAAATTTTGTGTAGTATACTAGTGCCATCTGTTGATGACTTAATAATCAGAAACAAAAGTGTATCTATGAATTTTTCTTCCGGTATCCAGTTAGAGTTATCAAATTAAATATCAGTGTTGAATGCATTTAAAAATGGCACCTAAATGTACAACAATCGGTCAAAATGTTAAAACAAAACCATTTCTATCTTTCTCGAAAGTTTTATTAGGGCTCTCTCACAAATACTTTATCAATGATAAAGTTGAAACAAAAATATGTCTTAATTATTACCTTGGGTAGTTTCAGAGAAAATATAAAGTTTTTACCTAATGACTACATCTATTCATATTAAAGCCCAAAATTTCTCATAGTAATAAGGTGTAAAAATACACTAAATCATGTTGAATTAATATTGCCAATATTTGTTTTAATAACAAGTGGTAAGTTGTGAGTGTCTTTCTGGGTAAGCATGATTTTAATATAATTATTATATTTTAAAAAGGATTCATTCTTTACACATTCCTAAAAGAAAAACTTATAAAATAGTCTGATATATAGAAAATCCTCAACGCTTTTGAAAACTATGACTGTAGAAATTTTTCATTATGAGTTAATGGTAATGATAATGACAAGAAATGGACATTTTTTAAAATTCTCATTGTAAACGTTTTGGCTTTAATTTATATCAATTTCAATATTGTTACACAATGAGGGCTATCTGCATTAGCCGTCCCTAATTTAGTGGTGAAAGACTAGAGGGAAGGCAGATAGTCATCACCACCCACCAACAATTCTTGGGCTACTCTTTTACTAACAGATAGTGGGATTAATCATAATGTTATAATGCCCTCATGACTCAAAGGGTGAGAATGTTTGGTGGGAGAAAGATTCGAACCAGTGACCCTCAGATTTCGAGTCAAACTCCCTAACCACCAGGCAGTGCCAGCTAGGATTAAATGAACACAATAGTGGTTCAAATGTTATCTATATAAAAAAAAATTGGTTAGGCTTAGTGTACTTTCAAAAACTGCTTTCTGTATTCTGTCCGTTAGGGTATCCTTATGACAAACAAAATTATGTACTTATTTTACATTACAAGACTGACAGTTTGTGTTTGTTGTTTACTTTAAATTTAGTCTGGTAAGTGTACACAGCCTGTTTGTATCAATTGTTGTTTTAGACTTAGTAGGTGTGAGGATGTTTATTAAAACATTAGTTACAACCCACTCTTCATCACAATAATTTATTTTGTTAGAATGCAAGTACACAAAAGAAACCAGTGAATAAAAGGAAACTTGAAGAATAAAACATAATTTAAAAATACTAAGTTCAACAATTATCAAACGTTTCAACTCCAAATTATTTTCCCATCAATACTTTACAGCTGCCCTGATAAAGAAATATTACAGTGGGGAATAATTTCCTGTTGATGGAACTGAATAGAAATAAAATATTAAATATATTTAACATGTTACAGAAACAATGTTACAACAAAAATTCTAATATTATTTGCCCATTATTTGCATGGTTATTTGTAAAAGCTAGAACTTACATCATGCCAAATTAGAACAATTGTTTTAAACAAAGGCAAAAATACACAGATCACTGTTGGTTCTGCACAAAAAACCTGGAAAAAAAATAAGGAACAATGAGAAAATCAGTATCTAATCACAAACAAATATATATCAAATATCAAAACTGTCTTTTTTACACCATCAATGTTCTCCTGTATTACATAATCATGAATCTACAAAAGCATATTTTGTGTCTCAAAATTGTGTATCAATTAACCTGTAATGTACATTAAGACAGCTAAGAGACTTTGTGTAACTAGTGCCAATTTTAAATCATAATAAAAGACCAGCTTTCAGTAACATATTTGTGAAGTTATATGGTAGTACAGATGTTGGTGACTCAAGACCACACTATACTAAAGGGTAGCCAAAAGTATAGAGAAAATATGAATATATTATCCTCACAAAATGTATTTATCTGTGCTACAAGGTGTTCGGAAAGTCATTGTGCAGTTTTGTAATCATATTTTATTCAATCTATTTCAAGCCAACAATTGATAACGGTGTTTAGAAACAAAATAAGAAGGATCCAGGCCTGTATTGATGCCAACGGGGCTCACTTTCAACATTGTTTGTAATTGTCATTCATATTTACCTCTTGTATTCTATATTTAAACATGTCTGTTAATAAATATATAAGTGCACAGCGACTTTCCGAACACCCTGTACAAGCAGACATTAAGCTTAGTATCTCAGAAACTGTAAAGAAAGGAACAGTGTCTTCAATATCAAGTGTATTTGTACAGCCACTAATACTAGAATATGTTTTTAGAGACAAGAAAAATAATTCAACAACTTCATCAGAATATACTGTAGTCATAATATATTAGAAAACATGCATATCACTTACTTTTTCATACTGAATAAATAAGAAAAAAAAAGAAATAATAAAACACAAACTTGTATGTTTGTTTTGTTTGTTTTTGAATTTCATGCAAAGCTACTCGAGGGCTATCTGTGCTAGCCATCCCTAATTTAGCAGTGTAAGACTAGAGGGAAGGAAGCTAGTCATCACCACTCACTGCCATCTCTTGGGCTACTATTTTATCAACGAATAGTGGGATTGACCATCACATAATAACGTCCCCACGGCTGAAAGGGCGAGCATGTTTGGTACGACGGGGATGCGAACCCACAACCCTCGGGTTATGAGTCGCACGCCTTAACCCACCTGGTCATGCCAGGCCAAACAAACTTGTATGTGCTGTTCAAAAAGCATAACTTAGATAAATAAGGTATTAAAACAATAAATACCAGACATTGAGAACCTAGCAACTCATAAACAAATATGAACAAAATACTTCATAAATGTACCCCAGAACTGTGTTACACCAACATAAGCCAATTAAGAGCTTTCTACCACAGTTGTGTTACACTACTCTAGAACTGTCATGACTTTTCAACTGGAACTGAGTTGTACCACCATATTACCAGCAATTAAATTTCTAACAAATTGGTGTTGCAACACTAAATGTATTTTCTTTATGAATTGGTATTAACCCAAACAAGCACAGTGAAATATTGTAATTATTAGAGGTAGCACCAATCTGCTAAAGTTTAGATACGAAAAAATAAAAATAAACTTAAGATAATAGTTTACTACATTAAGTTGTATAGTCACATTTACCTGATGAGCACTGAGCACAGAGATTACAGTTCTTCATATATGCCAGTCTCTAGGAACAAAGACCTATAAAATAAAGTTCTTTGATTTATACAGCCAGGTGAGTTTAGATATAATTACAATTTCAAAAAAAACCCAAAAAACTTTTAATTCTTCATGATAAATTTCAGTTGCAAACGTGTATCTATTTATTTGCCAAAAGTATCTGTCCATTTTCAACCTGCATGTTACGGGTGAAATACTTGTAACATTCAGCGTCATCATAGTTTTAGGTAAACCTCTTGTAGATGTTTTAAACAGAAAATGAAGCAACATTAAACTACAGAGAATTCTTAACATCCAATGTGAATAGCATTTGTATTACAAAAAACTTTATTACTGGACAAAAAAACAAACAAATCATTCATAGAAAAATTATATAATAAGGGAAAAGGAATTATATTTTTTCCCTTTGAACTTTTAAACAGAGATTAAACTTAAGTGAGACACCAAGACAAAATAATTCAACCCCATTCAATGCATATGGAAGATAAACAGGCATCTAGAAAATGACACAGTGAAAAGAGGAAGGAGGGGGGGGGGTCAGAGTAGAATACCAACTCTTCTCTGTCCCTCCCAGGAAAACCCAAATGGTAAGTGTTAGATATGGTAGCAAATTGTTCCATTAGTTTCCCAGTAATAAGCAGCCACGAAGAATATCCAAATAATATTTTACATTCTCTTTAATACAGTAACATGTAGAATAAATTACCTTGTATTAATAACACATTTATGAAAATAATATCAATCTCTTACCAGACTTTCTCTTCTTATGTAAATATTACTTGATTTGGGTATAACAGAACTTTCTTCACATTACAAAGTAACATATGAGATAGTTTTGTTATTTCATAAAATTGATGGTCATAATATTTCTTGAACTATATTCTTTATAACTTGTAAAGTTCTTTATATAGACAGACAAAATATAATTTTCATCATTCTATAATACAGAATTTATCCTATAATAAACTCTATGTACAGGTATCCAGTGATCAATGTTATTAAAGAACAGATTAGCACACTGATGACTATGAATACTGAGATTTTCTGTTTTCTGGTTACAGTTATGGTTAATAAGGATTCCTAACTTCATTGATGATACAAAGTGATTAATAATCACCAAAAAGCAGCAAAGAAAAATGTTTGTAAGTTCTTACCCCATGCATAATATAAACTGAAATACCCATCAAATGATAAGGAATGTTTAAACTCAATTAAAGCAATCATATATTCATAAGTAATAACATAAACTTTACTTTAGAATTTTAAAATTATAACAAAGCTTCTTCATAAACAACATTTGAAGTCTGCTTTCCATCTACCAACAAATAAAGATTTTGAGGTGACTTCACCCTTGAACACCCTATACCTCTTTGACCACGAGAAAACCATGGCTGTTTGAGAAACAATCCAGCAACTTTCATAAATACTATGAACTATGGAAAATGTCCCAAGGAAGTCAAAATTGAACTTAATCCTATTTCTATTCTGTAAAGCATGTTGGTTAATTACTTCCAGCCTATTGTATCAATTTCAATTTTCACTCCCATGGGACATTCCCCATAGTTCATAGTGTTTACAAACAAATTTTAATTGAGATTGGCCCAATTGGCTTAGAGGAGATAGAATGCAAAGAAACACACATTTATCTTTATATACATAAATATTTTACTACCTTGGAAGAGATGTTCCACTAATGTTCAACAACCTCTGAGGTGTAGCAGACTGCTTCTCAGAATGGAATTTCTCCGAGAATTTGGTGAGCCAATGGGACAGAAAGACAGCTTGTTCTCTTTTCTTAATCATAAACTCAGAAGGTAGCAACCATTTATTTTCAAGGCACTCCTCTACTGTGAGTCGTTTCCTGTAGCAAACAAATGGTTGTAAAATTATGATCGTATGTAAAATACTTGTACACAATAGCATAGACCAACTTGTATTACACTGATATTATGTGAAGTGTTCATATACAATAGCTTAGATCAACTTGTATTACACTGATATTATGTGAAGTGTTTGTACACAATAGCTTAGATCAACTTGTATTACACTGATACTATGTGAAGTGTTCGTACACAATAGCTTAGAGCAACTTGTATTACACTGATGCTATGTCAAATGTTCGTACACAGTAGCTTAGAGCAACTTGTAATACACTGATTCTATGTCAAGTGTTTGTAAACAATAGCTTAGACCAACTTGTATTACACTAATACTATGTGAAGTGCTCATACACAATAACTTAGGCCAACTTAACTGCTGCTGTGATACATCTTTGCTAATTTTTCACTTGTTTATTATCATAATTTTCATTCATTTTTTTCTGTCATTGTTTGTATAATGTTTTCAGCTTTAGACATTTCAAAAGTCATATTCATGACATCAAACAGTCAAGTTCAGTCTAAGAAAATAAGCACAACAATAAACCATAATTACTAAGAAGTGCTTTACTAGCATTAACTATTAAATAAACCTGCTAGTTAGACTGATAAAGTGATACTTGATGTGTTCCAAGTTCAGTCCCACTCATAGGAGGTGTAAAAATAGGATTACCAAACATGTACAATGATAAAGACACACAACACAAAAAATGGTGGTAAGTGACATTTAAGAAAACCTTATAAAATCTGAGGAATTCCAACAGGTGGACTTGTCTTCATAAGTACTACAATAAATCGACATCTCACAATGTAAAAAAGGCTAAACAAGTCTTAAATCACACAAAAAAGGAAACTATGTTTTACTTGTTTTGTCTTTCACCTTTTATTGAAACCAGAGATGATGTAGCGCTCCCCATTTTTACATATTTGGCTTATATAGTAACTATAAATTACATTATTAATTTGCTGAACCCCACTAGATTACACTGCTTGTACTTTAATTATTTTATTATAAAATCTGCATCTCCATCCCACACCACAGTGCTAATCGTATATGAAATACTTATAGCATGTTATTTGTATGACACATTCCTTAACTGAATTCTAAGCTTATATATTAATTAAATTATAAACACAATCAGGAATCCTTGTATCTGTAAATACTTAAATCACTTTGTTAAAATATCTTTTCACTAAACTATGGGAATGGCAGTTATGACATTCCTTCTAATTCCTCATACATCAAGTTTTATTCAATTAATCTATTTATGTATATAAAAAAACTTAATCTTAAATAAAATGTAAAAACTGGTAATAATCTAAAGATACAAGTGAACTTACTGAGGAGTACGTTTGAATATGTGCATGAGAAAATGAGTTGCTTCCTGTGTAGCTTCACTGTACAGATGGTCAAACCTGTAGCATACACAAGTAATGTTGTCTGCAGTTTCTTGTTCTGTCTCACCCAAGAATGGAGACACTCCACTCAACCTAAGTACACAGAAAAGGACACAATATGAAAAACGATATAAAAACATTTTCGAAAACCCATAAAATAGAACTATAGGTGAGCTTTAATTAAACTATATATTTAATATACCAAACTTTAGATGGTGACAGGTTAGACAGCTAGAAAATATTCCATTTTTTCCATCAGAACATTCTTAAATTCTTACAGTTGGCTACATATATAAGTTGTAAATATTAATCTCAAAAACTTTGCCTCAGAACTATAAGAAGAGTACATTTCAAAACTTACAGTACTGCAACTGGCTTGGCCTGAACAACTTGTAACTTATTGAAGTTACTATCGCAATTAAATAGTAGCAAACTGTAATACTATTATTACTACAAGAGGCAGAATTACACTGGCTTTACCAGTGACAAACTGGAGACCTATACAAGTATACTTAAGAGACTATATATTTGTGTTAATAAAGGCTATCACTATGAAATTTCAGCAAGAAATTCACTTGTATGCAGGTAAGAAAGAACACAGAAACATAAACAATGACTACTACTACAAATACCAATCTCTAGTCTGAAAACATAACTTATGAGCAAGAGAATTAACCACGTTGTCTGCAGACATTTTAATAGACAGATGTTTTTCTTCTAATTATTTATTGTTATTTAAGTATTTCTATGATTCCATTGAAAATTCAAAATGGCAGAATGCAAAAAAAAAACTGGATCAAATTATAACTTATCAACAAATGTTTGAACATTTCCTTAACTTTTCACCACATACTATTTCTATGTGTAAAGGTCTGAAACTTCAAGCAGTAATTTACCAGAATAATAAGAGGAAGTTAAATAAAAGGATCTGTTCACTTTGTGAAACATGAAAGAAAACTTACTACATTCTAATAAAGATCCAATTTTTGATACATTTTGGAGTTAACACAGATATTTGGTAAAACATAGCCTACACTTTTACTTACACACATTTTTTTCATAAGCAGTTATAACTTTAGTCCAGCATTTGATTTTACTATAAATTTGGTGCAGTCAGCAGTGCTCTAAGATTAAGTATCTAATAATGTCATCAACATAAATAACTCCATGTGACCACAGTACACTTTCTCATCAACATAAATAACTCCATATTACCACAGTAAACTTTCTCATAAACACAAGTAACTTCATGTAACCACAATACATTTTCTCATAAACACAAGTAACTTCATGCAACCACAATACATTTTCTCATAAACACAAGTAACTCCATGCTATCACAGTACACTTTCTCATCAACATAAATAACTCCATGTTATCACAGTACACTTTCTTATCAACAGAAATAACTTCATGCAACCACAGAACACTTTCTCATCAACACAAGTAACTCATGCTACCACAGTAAACTTTCTCATCAACATAAATAACTCCATGTTATCACAGTACACTTTCTCATCAACATAAATAACTCCATGTTATCACAGTACACTTTCTCATCAACATAAACAACTCCATGCTACCACAGTACACTTTCTCATCAACATAAATAACTCCATGTTATCACAGTACACTTTCTCATCAACATAAATAACTCCATGTTACCACAGTACACTTTCTCATCAACATAAACAACTCCATGTTACCACAGTACACTTTTTTATCAACATAAATAACTTCATGCTACCACAGAACACTTTCTCATCAACATAAATAACTCATGCTACCACAGTACACTTTCTCATCAACATAAATAACTCAATGCTATCACAGTACACTTTCTCATCAACATAAATAATTCCATGCTACAACAGCACACTTTTCCATCAACATAAATAATTGAATGTTACCACAGTACACTTTCTCATCAACATAAATAATTGCATGTTACCACAGTACACTTTCTCATCAACATAAACAACTCCATGTTACCACAGTACACTTTCTCATCAACATAAACAACTCCATGTTACCACAGTACACTTTCTCATCAACATAAACAACTCCATGTTACCACAGTACACTTTTTTATCAACATAAATAACTTCATGCTACCACAGTAAACTTTCTCATCAACATAAATAACTCCATGTTATCACAGTACACTTTCTCATCAACATAAACAACTCCATGCTACCACAGTACACTTTCTCATCAACATAAATAACTCCATGCTACAACAGTACACTTTTCCCTCAACATAAATTTGCTGTAATAATAACGTGTAGTTTTTCACCACAGTTTCTGAGACAAAACAATTAGAAGCTTGAGAAAAACGAACTGAAATGTAAAGAAATTTTAAAATTATAAAAATTTACAAATAGAATAACAGTTTTTATGCATCAGTATTTTCAAGGATAAATACACCAAAAACAACAAGTTATTCCTTAAAGTCTAATACAGTAAAATTATTTTCTTTTCACTGGAAACATTGGAAGCACTACTTAATGGATCAAAGTGCAACACATCCAAATTTTGTGTTACTACTAAGGGAACATAATTGTTCTTGCATCAATTAATGCATGACATAAATCAAAATTTCATACTATAAAACATAACTCAAACATTACAATAACAAATATAAATGTATTTTACAATTACTTTATAAAAGATTCATTTTTAAAGAAAAGTAACTCAAAACCATTCAGGACTAACTTTTAACAAATTCTGAAATCATTTTCACCAGTTATATGTAAAAAAGTATGAAAACTAATTATTTAACATACCATTTTAGTTCTAAAACATGAAGATATTTATATTACTTGCAAAACTTACAAAATATATGTGAGTACGCTAACTCCCCAGACATCTGAAGCTGAATTTACTTCCTTTTTTGTAACTATTTCAGGAGCTGAGAAGGAAAAGAGAGTTTTTGAAGTAAAAAAATACAAACTACATATCTTACCACTGACCATAGTACATACACTGAAAAAAACTAAAAATACAGGTTAGACATAACATTTGAAAACTTTAATAAGTTTTCATAACAGACACACTTATGAAAAAAATTTAAGTTTAAGAAATGTTTGTAAATTTTGATTTTTACCATATCTCAAACCTACTTACCCATATATTCCAATCTTCCCTTAATATCTATCTTGGCTCCCTCTTCTGGTATGTACTGAGCTGCCCCAAAATCAACTAGTTTCACAACTGGCCATTGCTGGTCAACCATCACCACATTGTCTGGCTGAAGCTCTAAGTAACATATACCACGAAAGTGAAGATAGCCCAGGGCACCCAGTACCTTTATCAAAAGATGGAGGTAAAAAACCATGCTTCAACTTGAAGCTGTAAAACATAAACTAAAATATGTTCTCACTTAATGGTTACTTTTTCAAATATTAAGAGACAAACCTAAATATTTACCTCTGCCATCGAAGGTGACTGAGGTTATGGCTGAATGGCTTAATGAATTTGAAGGAAAATTGATATACATTTTGACTATGAACCAACTTAAAAGTGATTAGTTTTAGGAAAGTTAGGAAAGGTCAGAAAAATAAAAAAGATCTCTGTTTGTTAACATAAGATCAGTTTTTCACACATGTTGCTCAGAACTAACATGTATGGACACATTTTTCATTATTTATGAGGGCCAAATATTGTCAATGCTGCATGGTAGAGGTATGTATGTGCCCTACTAAGTGCCCCATAGTTAGAATTGTTTTTAACTAAGAAAGAATCTTTGATTTATAATGTTCTTGTGCCATGTTAGGTTTTTCATTACATTCTCATTGAAGTGTCAATAAGAATAAGAAGCTTTTGGTACACTTTCTCATCAACATAAATAACTCCATGCTACAATAATGCACTTTTATGTTATCTTATGTTTTGTGTTATTTCATGACTAGCAATAGCAAACCAAGAATCTCCTTACTAACTATCTAACAATTTAGGCCTAACTCACAACTCGATGAATAACACAACAGATTCACTAACTGGTCAATCACTCAATGAATAACTTGTGACCAACTTGATGACTCACAAACTGACTGGCTCACAAAATAACATCCTGAAAAATTCACTGATTAACTTATTAACTTACTAACCATCTAATAATTTAGGCCTAACTCACAACTTGATCAATAACACAATAAATTCACTAAATGATCTATTGCTCAATGAAAAACTCAGCTGGTGACACACAGACTGGATCATTAAATAACCCACTGAATTAACTCACTAACTATTTAAAAATCCTCTAGTGTTTAAATACACCATTTCTCCCCATGTTTTCAGAAAACTTAAAATATCACGAGCTCGTAATACTATACCCACTTCTAGAACTCAGAGAAACTTCTAGATAACATGGATCATTACTGTAATACCAAGCTAAAAAAAAAACCTAAAATGTTCAAAATTATTCTTTTGATTTAATTTTGTTATTGTCAGTCAAAAATACTGATTAACCCTGGTTCTTAAGAAAACTTTGAAGTTTTTTTTTCAACTAAATAATAGTGTCATTAACTTAATATGGATTTTATACATGTTTTAACAAGGTTCTCATTTCAAATAATGTTGAAAACTTTTTCTTGCAAGTTTACTTATACAAGTAGGATTTTTTTAGAAAAGTTTCAATAGCTCACTATAATGAAAATCAAGTGCAATTAATGTTTTGTATAACTTTTGAACTTATGAAGAAATGTATTTACAATCACAAAGTATTAGTATAAACTGGAGATTTATGAAAACATGTAAAATTGACTCTGACAGAATGACCTCAAGTTTTTTAGTTTAAATCTACTATTCATCTACTATTCAAATCTAAAAATATCATCATGTGATCATATGTCACAGGCTCGATATCCAAAATCATTAAGTCACGTTAAATACATTTATGTTAAAATCAAGTAATCACACAAAATATTGCTAAAATTTTCTAGAGAAGGAACAAGTATCTAATTTAATCAAATACTGCATCATCCACAGTATTGCTACTCTTTGACACAGACATTTATAGTAACAGTAACAACAATTACAATCCAAACAATCTTAACAAGAAATCAGGAATGAAAAGTACTGTATGTTTCACATCTCCATATCAAAAATTCCCTTGAAGGGCCTGTAATGGTCTCACATTCTTGTGGAACTGTACACCGTGTGTTAAATTCTTATTAGGTTTTCAAATAATAATGATTAAGTAACTAATTTAAATATTTTTTTATAATGAAGTGGTGTGTTACACCTACAGCACATTTTCAATATGTATTGTTACATCTACTATTCAAATCTAAAGATATCATAATGTGATCATATGTCACAAGCTCAATATCCAAAATCCAATATATCTGACTGAAACTAATATTTACTGCTAACCATAAAATTTTGTGAATGTAACATAACAACTTAAAAATTTCTTATTTTATTTTTAATACTAGAACCTAAATGGAATGTTTATTTTAAAATAAAATAATAAATATTTATTGAAGGTAAACTAATACATTTGGAAAACATTCATAGTTTAAAGCTTTAAACAAAATTTTTTTCTTATCTTGATAACATTATTTAAATCTTTCTGTTTACTCACCAGTCATCTGATATTAAATAAACTATTTTAGTGCATGGCTTCATCTTTTCTGTTACTTTTAAAAATGTATTTTGTTTTTCATTTGAACAGTTTTTAAGATCTCTTTATGTATTATATATATGTTCCATTACTTCATGGTATGAGTTATAATGTTATGACGAGAAAGTCTGATGTAATATTTTCTCCTCTTTATTCTTATTAATCTATAGCTAAACTTTTCTCATGAAAGAATTGAACACTAAGATTTTTAAATTGAAAAACTTAAAAATTATCAACAATTTATGATCAAATGTAATATAGTCTTCTAACAAAAAACATGCAATAACACAAAAGAAAAACTCATAATGAATAAAATGTACTGTTGACATTATTTTTGGCTGTAACTCCAATAGCATCTCATGAAATATGGACAAATTAAAAAGATCTGAGTTAGTCTTAAATAATTATATTGAAATAATGATTATATATTATCTTCATATATATATTGAGCATTTTAATCAATACTGTTAGTGAAACTAACATAAAAAATAGAATATCACTACCTTATACATTATTTTAAAAGGTAATATTGTCTTTTTAAATATTAGAAGATTATACTAAAAATGTTTTACCAACACTGACTGTTACTGAATTCTAACTGGGTTTGATTCTGATGTGCTTTGAATTTCATGCAAAGCTAGGTGAGGGTTATCTATGCTAGCCATCCCTAATCCTAACTTAGCAGTGAAAGACTAAATGGAAGGCAGCTAGTCATCACCTCCCACCACCAACTCTTGAGCTACTCCTTTACCAACAAATAGTGGGATTGACTATAACATTATAATGGTTACACAGCTGAAAGGGCAAACATGTTTGGATTCAAACCCAGGACCCTCAGATTGATAGTCAAAAGTCCTAACCACCAGACCAAATCAAGAAGAAAGAAGTTCAAAAACAAATTTAAGTTAAAAGTGACTATCTTCATTCCTAAGTTGAAACCAACTCTGAAAACAATGCAGTTTCTATTTCAACAACTGGAATTAGCATCAAAACAGTATAATTTAACAAGGAGGTTACAGTTAGAGCATCAAGAAGTAGTTTTCATTACATTAAAGAGATATTAAAAATGAAAAAAAAAGTTGTTAACACAATTCTTTGGACTAATTAAAACAGAGACCTACAAAGAATATAGCACACATTCAAAAGTTTTCATTGTATTCTTATTACAATGTATTTTTATTCATTAGTATTCATTCACATATAAAGACATATATTACCTGCTGAATTATTTTCATTACAGTTTCTTCATTATACTGATGTCTCATACTTAGGTATGAAAGGACGTCAATACCAGACAACTTCTCAAACATTAGAATTGTCAGATCGTTATGAGACACTGCTGAAATTAAAGATGCAATATTTTCATGCTTTAAGGTTTTGAGGATGTCGTACTCCCTACACACTTCAGTTACATTTTGATTTGTAGTATGAATGACTTTTCCAGCAAATGTTTGATTAGCATCTTTTGTACTCATTTTCACAATGACAGAAAATTGTCCCCTGGGAAGAAAAAAATGTAACAGAAGACACATTCTTGTTATACTTTTTTACTGTTACCTGCAACTTATAATTCATATGTTATTACAATAACCATTCTACACACTAATATCAAGTGTCAACTGTAAAAGAAAAGTAAGTCCTAATTGTCTCACTTTTAAAAGCATACTTCGTAACTGGTTCTCCTACTGTTGTTTAATTGCTAGTAATTTAAATAACCCTTTCAAAAAGATTTTCAATGTTTCTTTCTAAACAACCTAAACCAGATATATGTTTGTTTGTTGTCATACACAAAACTAAACACAGGACTAACTGTGATATTCTCACCATGGGTATCAAAACACAATTTGTAACATTACATGTACTCAGACTTAGAGTTGCACCACTGGTGGGTCTTTAACTATATATAAAAAGGATATACTGTTTACTACAGCAACACAATATTGATATTGTATTGTGAATATTTATAAAGAGCTTATAAAAATTAGGTGAAAATGTTTTGCAACTGGACAACAAACCTTGCTATTTCTGACTCAAAGTTGTAAAACTGAGTAGGATCTTTAACCTCCATAGGAATAGGATTTTCTTCAACAGAATAGTCCAACCTGCATGTTAATGAATCATCTACAATAAGGTCTTGATCTTTCAAAGACAACTCCTGCCAGTGTTTCTGAGCTCTAGTAATCCTTATTTTCTCAGCACCTATAGTAATATCAGAAGTTGAACTGTTTTGAAGTTCTTCCATGCTTAAGTGGAGTAGTGTATGTATTCACACCAGTTATATTTACATTTTGGAATATATATGGTCAACAGTATATAACTATTTTTTAACACTTTTTCTACCATACTTTCAATAACTAAACAGTTACAAGATAAAACTAGACAAGTACCATTTGTCCACAGATGTTTATATAAAGATACTATTAGGAGATAACTATAATGAGAATAATTCAAAGATTTATTCTTACCAGCTGCCAGGGTACTGCAAGGCTCAGAAGGTTCACTGGCCTCACTCCAGGCAAACTTGTTCCTGGCTGATACACGGAAGTGGTAAGTAGTGGATGGTGTCAAATTACATACCATGAAAAATTCATGGGTGATATTAGAAGATGTTTTTGTCCATGTTGTTTCATCTAGAAAATAAAAATACAACTGTAACAATGAAGACTTAAAATAAGACAATGGAAAATAAGTTATGAAGTTGTTGTTACAAACAAAACTGAAGATCTAGAAATTTTTAATTACTTACTTAATATGTGAATAACTTTACAATTTAAAATCATGACAGAATTGTAAATCAAGTAACAATTAAAAAATAAAATGTGTAAAATTGACATTTCAACCAAAAACTGGCATGTTCATTTAAATATATGCACACGGCACACACACACAAAAATTATAAAGTTTAAAATACAAATGTAGAAAACATTCACCACTATGACAAACAACTGATAACACTGTCTACTTTAAACATCAGTTCACTATCTCCTCACAGCAACAATAAAGTGCTTATTTCCTAACACTCTATTTACCAACTTGTTTCTATACTATTCACTACTTGTGGATACGCACATTTTGCATTACATTGAATAATTAATTCTATGTTTTTACCCATTGCAACAGTTAGTATAAATTACTCACCAAAAAATAAAATTGGGTGAAATTACTCATTTCCTACCTAAAGTGCACAGAAAACCCACAGCAGTAACTAGCATGATTAAATGCAGTATTGAAGTACTAAGGGTTTTAAATCTTTTTGTATAGGCCCAGCATGGCCAGGAGGTTAAGGCATTCAACTTGTAATTTGAGGGTCACAGATTCAAATTCTCGCTGCACCAAATATGCTTGCCTTTTAAGCCGTGGGGGTGTTATAATGTGACAGTCAATCCCACTATTCATTGGTAAAAGAGTAACCCAAGAGTTGGCAGTGGGTGGTGATGACTAGCTATCTTTCCTCTAGTTTTACACTGTTAAATTAGGGACAGCTAGTGCAGATAGTCCTCTTGCAGCTTTGCACAAAATTAAAAAAAACACCAAAATTTTTGTATAACTCATTATAACCCTATAACCTATGGCCAACAAAGTCGTGGATCCACATGCAATTTAGTTCATAATTTAGAAAAATGCATTTAAAAAAAGGATGGGTTCTTGGACCCCATTATTAATAACAGGATTAAATGATTAAATTATCATAACTGAACCCCTTCTTTTCTTTACCAACGTGTTTAAAAATCAGCTTGGGTCCTTCACCCTGTGCTAAGATTAAGTAATTAACTGACTCACTTCTTCTCTATATCAAAAAGAAACAAAATAATTTGTTTTTTGTGTTTTCATTTTCATTTAAGAGCTACAGTGAATAATCTTTAGTTTAGTATTCAAAATCTTTAATTGGTCAGATAAAAATTACATCTTCTCATGAGAGATTCTCTAAACATTCATCCAAATCATTTTAAAATGATTCTTTCATATCTAAATTAATGGATCTACTACACAAGGTGGGCATAATTAAAGAAAAATAGGCTAATTTTTTCAAAACACTGCACAGTTTATTTTCTATATGTATATTATACCCCATAAAAACACATTTTGTATAATGAACTATTCGATATTTGGATAAAAAGACACATCTAAACTCATTTGACAGCTAAGTAGCAGCAACCTACTTTAGTGAAACTGAAAAAAAAATCACTGTACTGATTTTATTATTGATGTTTTTATATTAATATTAAGGCTGAAAAATTCATAGTGAACTTATAATCATGGCCAACCACAGGCTTCTTTCCCTATTCTAGCCTAGCATATTCCTTTATGCATGTGCACCAGATGTTTGCTCAAGGTCATTGCCAATTCTTATAATTGATCCACCCACACGCTGTTCAATTACAGTACTGGTTTTGTGGACCAGAAAAAGAACATTATGACACTCATTTTTTTTCCCTTTCCCATGGTTTCTTAAAATGACGGTTGCCTTACATTTCAGATTGTACTATAATCAGACCAATGCAGTAGTTTTCAGCCATTGGCAATCACTAAGACTTTAGTTTTTACATATAATCTCACAATTCCAGTTGCTAGCTGATAAAAACTATTTGCACATTTTTAAACTTCAGTTATTCTAATGAGTGAACCATTGTTAATTACTAATTCATGTCATTATAACTTTCATCTTGATGTACAATCCTACAATTGCATCTGATATACAGGGTGTTCAGAAAGTCACTGTGCAGTTTTGTCTGTTAATAAATAGATAAGTGCACAGTGACTTTCCGAACACCCTGTATAATGAAAGTTTTGTCACTGAGTTTTTACACTTCACAGTTGTTTTAATCACAGTGAAGTTTGTCCTCATTGTCTATTTTTGATTTAATATTTTAAAATATTTTGCATACAATGAAAATAATGCACAATACCTCATCTAAAAACAAAATGATTTAGACTGAAACTATACTTGACAGATCTGCTATGTAAGAAATAAATGCACGTGTGTTTCTTAAGAGATAAACACAGGTATATTGCTATACTATCACTTTCATACCATGCTATATCATGCCACAAATCCAGCAGTTACATAATTTATAAAAATAATCTGAAGTAAAAGTACGTGAAATGGTACATCAAGCAGTAATTTTGTCCTTGGCAAATGGAAACAATATATTTCAAAAGATGAGTAAAAGAACTGGGAATTTAAAACCTGTTACCTGTAACATGCCCTACATTTGGTGAAGTTTGTAGTAATGTCTACACTATCTCCAGCCTTGTTTCTTATTTTTTATTATCCCAATTTGCAGGTTTTTAAATTCTTAATTCTTTTATTCATATTTTTTTTAGCTTTTTACATTCAACTGTGAAAAAAGATTACTCAATACAGTATCTAACTTTGTACATTTTAATGATAATAAATATACTAGTAACTGGCTGATAGAGTTCATGATGATTTACTGTAGCTATTGACTATTTGATCACACAAGTTTGATACATAAAATATTAAACTGCCACTGGAGATTGTCATAGTCTTATTTGAGAATATAGTAAGCATTTATAGTTTCTATGTAACTACATGTTTAGTATATAATGCATAACAATGGGCAAATGTCTAGATTAAGATACATTCCCCCATTAAACACACACAAAATTTTACTAGTAGAAAAACTGTCTTTTAAAATAAAACATTGCTTTAAATAAACCTTTGTGTTTTTTAAATTAATTATTTTAAAAATGTGTGCAATAATATTTAATATTATTGTATTGGTTGATTTTACTCCATCCCTTCATAAATAATATAGGGGTTGACTCTCTAAATACACCAACTGTATAGTGTACAAAGCATTGAGTATCTACATGTTACAGTCATCTGCTATTCATTTGTTAATTGCTGGTAATTTCTGTTTCTTTCTATAGTTAAGCTTTTTAAAGAAACACCATATGATTTCAAGAGAGCTAACTTCAAAGAGTTACAATAATATCATTTACACTAGAATT
The DNA here is from genome assembly GCF_004210375.1 of Tachypleus tridentatus. NCBI lineage: Eukaryota > Metazoa > Arthropoda > Merostomata > Xiphosura > Limulidae > Tachypleus > Tachypleus tridentatus. Next base: position 32,718,722 of record NC_134834.1, read on the forward strand.
ATGATGTCTTTTTAGCTTGTGTAAAATAACCAAGCCACTTTTGTTGTAGGCTGACCAGAGAAGAAGAATAACAAAAATAACAATTACAAGTGGGCTGTTTTGAGTGATTTTGTTTTTCCTTGTAAATCTAACATATATTTTTAGTACATCTTTATGTGTATACAGACTTACTAGTCAAGAGTAAAAATTTTTAATGTTGTTTAAACCGAATCTTTACTCATTAAAGTGCAGCACTATTATGGTTCACAATAAAAATTCCAGCACTAAACATAAATTTATTGTTGCCTTTCCCTGAAAGTTTGTAAAACAAGCTCTATCTCATTGAGTATTTACTTGAGCTATATTTCATGAATACTTTGAAGAACTTGTTACTTTAGTGAAGTTTTAAATAAAGATAAAAAATAAATCTTTTAATTAAAAAAAACTGGTTCTAATTTAACAGTTTGTTCTTGTACAATGTTTTGGTAATAAACTCAAAAAAACAAATCCCTTTCAACTGTACTGGACATAAAAAGGTTAAGAGCAGACTAAATGCAAGTGAAATTTGTTCACATGATCAACAACTATGATTTCTCTCCAAACTGTACCTGAGCAGGTAGTCTTTAATCAGTTTATTTCAATTGCATTAATAATTATTTAATTTATGCCATTTCAAGAAAACTGTAAAATTACTTGGTGAAGAAAAAAACATATATCAAATATCAGCTGAGTTGGAACTCAAAAAACAGAGAAATAGAACTAACCTGCTCTTTTATACTCCAAACAATAACATAATATTTGAGAGTTGCCATCATACTTAGGTGGATGCCAACTGAGTGTCACTTCTGTGTCAGAACATTTTTCTGGGTGTGGACAGTCAGGTTTCCCTGGAGTTTCTAAATCATGAAAAACATTTGAAAACGATTACTATTATTACTAAGCCCTGGACACAAGAAATTTACTGTTGATCTGTTTTACATAAACTTTCTTTACACACTTAATTCTAAACCAACCAATGTTTTATCAGTAGATGTTTCTGGCACCAGCAAAAGCCAAAATAATTATTTTTTAATTAATATAATGTGTTTTTTTTTGTTAATACTCTTGGCCCAGCATGGCCAGGTGGTTAAGGCACTCGACTTGTAATCCAAGGGTTGCAGGTTTAAATCTCCATCATACCAAACATATTCGCCCTTTCAGCGGTGGAAGCATTATAATGTGACAGTCAATCCCACTATTCATTGATAAAAAAGTAACCCAAGAGTCGACAGTAGGTGATGATAACTAGCTGCCTTCTCTCTAGTCTTGCACTGCTAAATTAAGGATGGCTAGTGCAGATACCCCTTGTGTAACTTTTCGAAAAATTCAAAACAAACTAGTTAATACTCACCTCCTAATTTTAGCCTAGCCCGGCAGATGGCTGCACCATGTTTGTTTTGAGCAATACATTTGTACACACCAGCATCATAACTTTTGCCTGGCTTTAAATGAAGTTCACATCGACCATCAAGATTCACTTTGGACTAGAAATGATGAAAAGCAGGTAAAAATTTAGAAAAATAATAATACCAAACACATGAGACAAAAACACTGTCTCATGTAATGCTAACATCAAGAGGTAAGTTTATATCTTACTTATGCCCAAATGGTAGTACCTTATTTCTTTATTTTTTAGTTTAATTCTTTACTTTAGAGTCACCATCCCACAACTGTCTGCAGGCAGTGAAAGGTGATATAGATGTGAGACATTGTGGGCTTGAGCACCCATATCTCACTCTCATAATTTCTACTTCTATTTCAATTTCTATTTCTAATTCTATATCCACTGCTATTCTTTATTTCTTATGTGAAACTGGTGAATGGAGATTAAGACTAATAGACAGTGTATCCCCAACACAATGTTGGTCCTATTCTGCAATCACCTCCAAAATCTAGGATACATTTTATAATCCCACATTGTAGCTTGTACTCTAGAATCCCTTTTTTAAAAATATGCAGCGTATTTTATTTCATGTTAATGTGTTTCAGTTTATGGCTTGAAGTTTTATGGTTATAATATATATACATACATAACCTGGCTACACTAAAACCAAATCTCCTATATTTTTGTAAACTTATCAGCTTTCAGAGAAAAAAGATTTCTCTTTACATACCTCAATCCGACTAGTTACCACAAGAAATCCATCATTCCTAAACCATGTGTAAGTTGGAGTTGGATTTCCCACAGCATAGCAGCTGAACTTCACATCCTCTTCATCTCGAATCACAGCTTCTTTAATCTTTTCACGGAAAAAAGGTGGTTTTCCTGAAGAAGAAAAAGGGGGAAAGAAACTCAGTTTAATGAGCTGTCCACAGGTCTAAAAAGAATACACAATTATTTTATTAACAGACTAAATTTTAAACACCTGAAAAGTTGTGCACTCTGATTAAAGTTTGGTTTCAGAAATTTCACACATTGACACTTATTCTATCAAAACAAAAAAAAACAAAATATACAGCATCTGACATCTACTGAAAGAACCTGACTAAATTATTATTCTCCATGACAATAAGCTTTGATTTAAATCAGAGCCTAAAAGATTACATTTAAATTATTAGACAACTCAGCATTGTCAAAAATTATAAGTCTCTATTAGATTTTGATATAAATGTAATAGCACTTTCAAAAATTTACAGTTGACTGAACTACAAAATTCTTGGATGTGCTTTTACATGTATGTAATTACTAGCTAAGCCTATTGGATACAATAGTGATTTTGTGGCATAGCATGCAGCATTTTATTATTCATTGCAACTCTATCTTTAATTTTATAAATTACTGCCATTTGTACCTCTGCCATAGAAACCCTCAAATTTTATTAGTTGAACAAAATTCTCAATGCTAGATTTTATGCACCATTATCATGATTTAGTTAGGCTGCATAAACCAATTCATTTGAGAGAATCACTAATTAATTAAACTTCATAAACTGCTTTAATCATTATGCTCACTAGTCAGCATGGATAACTTTTGATATAAACCAAACTTATAATACTAAAATTCACAATCATAAATCTTAAACTTGACTTTTATTACTAACCCTCTTCTTTTGTACCCTTTGACTTTTTACTATCTGTGTGTTGATATGTTGGTTTTGATTCTTGTGAGAGCCATAAAGCTCTGTCTCTTCTTCTCTTTTTATCATCCATTTCTTCATCCCAAAGGCGTGTGAATCGACGTCTCTCATGTACCGATACCTTAAGAGAATTCACAACTTATAAAGAAATGTTAATAAATACCTTAGAATAGCAAAGAAAAAAAAGAGCAACAATACATTGTATGTAATTACTAACATAATGACCTATTTACATTAGAGAAATCTAATTAGTAATTATTGTTTGATAAATGGAAAACACCAGCAAACATTAAAATGTTTCTGTTACTTTAAACAGTATGCTGAAACTTATTAAAAGTATGCCTGCAAGAAAACTGATTATATCTATTACATTAAAAAAAAAATCTAAACATAACCAAATTCTGCTGGTGTAATATTACTTTTACAACAAAGTATGTCATTTTATATAGTAAGATCTATTTTTCAGATCTTTAAAAACACCAATTTTAGGAAACTCAATATGCAATATTCATGTATAAAGTTTTTAATATTTTAATGACATATTTAATTACCATTTTTAAATAATAATTTTTCAAAAAAAGACTTTCTAAACACACACAAAAAAGTTTAAAGATTTTTATATATGCTTCTCAGAAAGTGATAACAACCAAACAAAAATAAAACATCTATTTTTAATGCAAAAGAAATCTATTATGGATTAGAATATTAAAAAATAAGGTGTACTGAGAATAACTGTATTAGTTTTTCTTCTATGCTGATTACATAAAAACAATTATAAACTGTACATATACCTGTATAAATTAAGGTGTATGCTATTTCATGTATCTAAAACTATTATCAACAAGTCAATGTGCATAACTATTTCACGTCTCCTAAATAGATAAACCCACTATCAACATGTAAATATGTGCAACTTAAAGTGCATGGATTTTATTTCTTATCCCTATTTTATGCAGCTAAACCTCATATCAGCATGTTATTTATTGTATTTTTCTTTTACAGAAATAACTTATCTCTATACTACCATTATTCATATTTACGATTAACAAATCCACATCAAATTACCTCAGTCTCCATAAAAAAAAACAGTTACTTGAAGTTTTTTTTAAGAAGTTAAAAAATTGAAAATTTTAAGAGTGGTTTAATAACAACACTGTGCAACACTCAAAAAAGTACAAGAGATCTGTGCCCATTTTTATATGCAAAATGACATGGGAAATCCATTTCTGGCCTTCTTTTTGTTGAATTAGGCATGGTTTTTGCAGAATTGTCACTGTATACACTTTTTGTCATTATTATTAAATAAAATTCTCTACCGCATTGTAAAATGGTTTTCAACCCAGGGCTAGAGACCAATCTTAGTAACACCTACAATGTCATATGATAAATAGCACACTACAGTTTAAAATCATATTTTCTGGTTTATTATTATGTGCTTATATTTAATTGAGTTTATCACTTAATACTTTATACGTCAAAGGTTGTGTTTAATGTTATTTATTTTTTTTACTTTCAGATCTTATTTGTTTTCAACAACGAGTGCAAGACAGTGCAAAAATGATCCAAACAGATTCTGTTACATATGTGGGGAATTAACTTTTGCTAAAGAAAAGAGCAGTATTACATGCCATATCAAGAAAATGTACAAGGCGTACTTCGTTTGTGACTTAGGAGACCAGGACAAGTCATGGGCTCCTCATGTGCGTTGCCTTACATGTGTGAAGACATTGAGTGCCTGGTATGCAGGAAAAAATGTTCACATGAAGTTTGGTGTGCCAATGATTTGGCGTGAGCAGAAAGATCACTCTAATGATTGCCATTTCTGTCAGCAAGACTTTACAGGCTGTACTACAGCAAAGAAAAAAAAAACATTGTTTACCCAAATTTGCAATCAGCAATGCGCCCAGTAGAGCACTCAGAAAATTTACCTGTGCCCAAACCTCAAAAATCAAGAAATGCAGAGTTCCAGCAGTGCAGATGAGCATTCCAGTGGTGAATATGTGGAGCCTAATCATCCAGAAAGCGAGAATAAACCAATATCATTTTCTCAAGAGGCTCTAAATAACTTGTGCAGGGATCTCTATTTAACCAAAGACAAAAGTGAGTTTCTGGCATCAAGGCTCAAGAACGTAATCTTCTTGAGAAAGGAGTGAAGATAACACTGTACAGGAAACATACAGAGGATCTGCTTGCATTATTCATCATGAAGGATGACTTATGCTTTTGTAATGACATCACTGAACTTTTTGAGTAACTGGAAATACCATATGATAACACCAACTGGCAACTTTGCATAGATGCATCCAAGGACAGCATCAAAGCTGTTCTGCTACACAATGGTAACACTCTGCCTTCTGTTCCCATAGCTTATAGCACAACCATGAAAGAATCATATGAAAATCTGAAAGCAATTCTAACAAGCATACAGATTTCAAGGTTGTGGCCATGCTTACTGGCCTTCAGCTTGGCTATATTAAAGTTTGCTGCTTCCTGCGCTTATGGAACTCCAGAGCAAGAACTGAACATTATGTACGCAAGGATTGGCCGATCTGAGATGAAATTGAGCAAGGAAAACACAACATCATGCACAAACCACTTGTGAAAAGTGATAGAATTCTTTTACCACCTTTGCATATTAAACTTGGTTTGTTTAAGCAATTTGTGAAAGCCTTGGACAAGGAATCCTCCACATTTGCATATCTTGCAGAGAAGTTCCCTTCCCTGAGTCAAGCTAAAATTAAAGAAGGTATCTTCATTGGTCCCCAAATTCGTAAAAATTGTACTTGATGAAACCTTCATCACACATCTCAAGAGAAAAGAGAAGCTTGCCTTTGAGTCATTCAAGAAAGTTTGTGATAACTTCCTGGGGAACCATCATTCAGAAGACTATGTGCAAGTTGTGAATGATCTGCTGAGTCATTATCATGATATTGGATGTAACATGTCTCTAAAAGTTCATGTGCTCCACTCTAATTTGGATTTTTTTGCGGAAAATCTTGGTGATGTGAGTGATGAACATGGCGAGAGATTCCATCAGGATATTTCAGTGATGGAGTGACAATTTAAAGGAAAATGGAACCCTGACATGTTGGCAGACTACTGCTGGGGTATAAAAAAAGAAGATCACACTCCACACAAGAGGCTTAGAAGAACAAAAGTTGTTTAAACTGACAGGTGTGTGTTTTTAATTCATAACCAATAAATGTTTTGTTATACCAACTAAATTTTTGTTTTGTTTTTGTAACTTTCAGTATTTGCAATGTTGTGTTTAATACGCGATATTTTGCAGTATATTATAAAACATATGGTTCATGGTACAGGAAAACGGTGCCTAATCTAGAGGAATAAAGGTCAGATTCAGAATCAAGACAATTTTTTGAACCAGAAACAAGTCTTACTTAACTTGTACTTTTTTTGAACCTGAAATTTGTTGCACAGTGTAATCAGCAATGACAAGAAAACCCACTTGTAGAGAAAATTATACATGTAAAAAATGGCTGGTTTGGGTTGAGAAAATTTTTATGTAGAGGAGCGAACAATGTTTCGACTTTCTTCGGTCATTGTCAGGCTCACAAAGAAAGAAAGAGGTAACTGACTGATAGCTGACCACATGTTTGAAGAGGGTTGTGTAACTGAGTGTAGGAATGTAAAGGACGTGCTTAGATGTTTGATTATATTCATTAATATAGGTATAAAGGTGTTCATTTGTATTGGTTTATTTTGGGCTTGAGTTGTTGTATAAGTAAGGCTTCTTTAATTTTACATTTGTTTATGTTTGTTACTTTATTTAGTATTTGGGTGTTTTCTATTTGATTTGCAGTGTTCTAAAAGTGTGAAGATGACCTTTTGTGTTTTTGAATCTGGTTTCCATTTTTCATCTTGTTTCTCCAATATAGAAGTCGTGGCAGTTATCACATTGTGTATTTTATAAATAATGTTGGTGTGGTGTTTGTCAGTGCAGTTTTTACATAGTATAGACTTTAGTTTTGTGCCTGGTTTTTGAATAAATTTGGTATTAACTGGAATGTCATATTTTGTTGCTAGTTTTTGCCAAATGTTCGTTATTTTTCTGCTGCTGTCAGGAATATATGGTATGCAGCAGTATTTACTTTTTTTAGTTGATTTTGCTTTCTGTCTAGGTGTGTGCATATAATATTTTCTACGGTTTGTGGGGAAACTTATTGATGTTGATGAATTATTGTTTTATTTTGTCTTATTCGTCGTTAATTTTATCTGGTGAGCATAGTTTTATGGCTGCATTTATTTGGTTTCTTAGTAGTTGAGTTTTTGTTTTGTTTCATGTGCTGAGTCCCAAGGAATGTATAGTCCAGTATGGGTGATTTTTCAATGGATTTCCGTTTTAAATTGTGTATCGGTTCTTGAAATTTTGAGGTTAAGTAAATATATCCCACGAATTAAAAATCACGAAACCATATACTGCTGCATACCATATATTCCTGACATCAGCAGAAAAATAACCAACATTTGGCAAAAACTAGTAACAAAATATGACATTCCAGTTAATACCAAATTTATTCAAAAACCAGGCACAAAACTGAGATCTATACTATGTAAAAACTACACTGACAAACACCACACCAACATTATTTATAAAATACAATGTGATAACTGCCACAACTTCTATATTGGAGAAACAAGATGAAAAATGGAAACCAGATTCAAATAACACAAAATGTCACCTTCACAGATTTTTGAGCACTGCAAATCAAATAAACACAACATAATCATAGAAACCACCCAAATACTAAATAAAGAAACAAACACAGATAAATGCAAAATTAAGGAAGTCTTACTTACACAACAACTCAAGCCCAAAATAAACCAATACAAAGGAACACTTTTATACCTATATTAATAAATATAATCAAACATCTAAGCATGCCCTCTACATTCCTACACTCAGTTACACAATCCCCTTCAAACATGTGGTCAGCTATCAGTCAGTTACCTCTTTCTTTCTTTGTGAACCTGACGAGGACTGAAGAAGGTCGAAATGTTTTTTGCTCCTCTAAATAAAAAAAAACAAATTCTCAACCCAAACCAACCATTTTCACATATATATTTTTAATAGTGGTTTGTTTAATACATTATGCATGTAGTTTTATAGTCCATGTAAGTTTGTTATGAAGAAATGATCCTGAATTCAAACATAAGTCTAGTTCTTAAACTAAGCTATGAAAATACAGACACCATTATGCTTTTAAAAAGCTACTTGTTTGTTAATTATTTATGTTAATAATATACACTTTGTCTTACCTCACTATTTCCCCAGTGTTTCTCCTTTAAATGACTGGCTAGTGTTGAACTACGGTCTGCACCCACCTTCAAGTAGCGTCTTACTCGGACTGGGAAGTCAACGTCACGATGCTGCAGAAGGTACGAGTCTGGTCCACTTTCGTACCTGAATGACATTTTGAAAATAAACATATGATAATATATCCATCTAACACTTCATTGATAATTCTGAAGTTCTGATTCACTTTAATAGGGCTTCAAAGGAAATAGTTCTTCATATAAATATTTCATATTTTCTTCATAACAAAGAGTTTCCAATTACATTAGTTGGTTTCATTTCAAGTGTCAGTTTGCTTTCAGTAAATTTATACAGAAATCAATATGAAAGACTAAAAGACATAATTATTCTACACTCTTATAAATCTTTACATTGATGTCAAATATTAAACAAATCACTAACTGTAACCCATTTCAAAAGTGGCATTAGACAATCTTATGAAAACAGAAGTATTATATTACTATTACTCATTTACATCATTAGAATAGTATTTGAAGTAGTTGAAATAATAAAATTAGATTAACTTTTCTTTACATTTAATTCAGATCTTTCTTTCTTTACAGAAAAGGTTTGTTATCCTGTACTAGTTGACTGTGAATAAGTTCCATGTTTTTCAATTGCATTAAATGAATTGGGTAAACTCTTGAATCTGGTTTGTTTAACTATTTAACCCTAAAGATCTCTTTGTGACTCAAATTATTTAATACTACAGAAGCAAAAGGTACAGTGCAGAAGTACTGAACATTCAATTTACTGTTTTTAATCAAACCCTGATAAATTTTTAAGCCTAATCCTGTTCAACAAAGGCCAACTTTTTTTAAAATCTGTTTCCAATATTTATCAAAAGTTCTTTTTATAAGTAAAACCACAACATCATTTCAATAAACAGATTTTGAGTATATCACTTTTATTACTTACACAAATTTTATTTTCCTGTTTTCAATATGATATTGTTGACAAGAAAAATGTAAGATTGTGAAATTAAGTAAAAATATGAATGTTAATAAAGGCCTAGTGAGTGATACTAGCTGCAAAAATATTTTCATTCAAGCAGTAGATGAAAAATTGTGTCCTGAAAAGAAACTGTCGATTATATTTGAGAAAAACAATTTACAAATCCCTTAGGTTTTACCAAGTTCGTTGCTTTTGAACTGTTATAAACCAATTTTCTATATGGGGGTTTACCCTCACAACCTTCAATATGGAAATACCCCCAAACTGTCCTCCTCTTCTTTTTTTTTTTTAAATTCCTGACCTCTTTCTTTATAAGTCTTGACAGCCTGTTCAGTAAAAGTAAATTTTATTTGTAAATGTGAAAAGAAAATTATACCGGCTCTCAGATCGCACATCAATAGGTTCTCTCATGATCCTCTGTTGAAAGGTAACATCATCAAACTCAGATGGCTTTACTCTGGATCGCTGAAGGTGGTGCTCAGGGCTACTAGGAGGTGTGTATGTTTCATCAGGTGGGTAAATCATTCGACTAGGATGAGTGTAACAAGACTCGAGAGGTCGCCTTCTATAAAATCGTCTGCAGGATGCATTAGCGTACTAACAAAAAAGCAAACATTAAATTACTTAAATAAACAAATCCATCTGAAGTATAGTTGAAATCAGAATAAACAAAAAATATCTACAAAACGAAAATTTTATGTTATGACTGAAAAGTTATTAATTGTTTACATAAAAAATGTGACAAACTTATTACTGGTGGATTTAGTGAACCAAACATCAAACACAAAATGTTTTTTATTGTCAGGGTTCTCACAAAGCTGCCAAGACAAAATTCAAATATTTTTTTAAAATTTAAAACAACTTGTAGAGCTTAGTTTATAAAAAGTGCTAGACCTTTTATTCTTACTGTGTGCTTTCACAGAAGTCACTGCAACACACATAGTCCCAAATTCGTCTTTTATACATTTAACTTGATGCCAAAATTAGAGATAATGTTTCCAGAGTAATCTCTAGTAGTTGTTTATACAAACATGAACTAGCATATTTAAATAAGAAATAAATGTTTTGTAAAGTATATAATGTCAGAACTATAAGCATTTTGCAGTTCGTACAGTCCCTTACAGTATGTACTCATGTGTTATATTTCACTGAAACAAGAGCTTTATGTTTCAGTTACATACCAGAATAGCTATTAACGTTATAAAACATTCTCTCAGTCAAGACTACATCAGTACACCTAATTTATATGGTAAGAGAGACTTCAAACAATTTACAGAACTTTGTTCTTCATGCTGAACAAACCAGCTATTTATAAACACAACTTTCTACTGCTTCTCCATTATTATTCTCATTATTACAAATGGTTTCAAAGCCTGGAAATAGTTTTGGTTTTACAGTAAGTTAAACGTTTATGGCACATCTGATTAAGACTATTTTAAGACATTTTTCTGCCATGACAAATCAAATAGTCATTACCAAAATAGTAACTTAAACAATTGATATATAAGTGATAAGATTAAACTTTCTTTAAAATGTTAATTAAATAAAAGTCAATATTTCTTTTTTAAACTTTTTTAATTGTGCAAACATATGTGTAAATATTTATTTACCCAACTCTTCCACTTTTTGGCATAATCTCTCAAACTGTCCAAAATACTTAGCTCGTCTGCTTTTCCTGGAACTTCGGCAAACTAAAATAAAATATTAATAATTAAACTTTAATACTTAAAAAAAATTAATCTCTGTATAATAAAGTGAAATTCAAATTGTGAAAGTTATTGCACATTTCATGAATATCAAGTGTCTAAGATATTAACTTCAAGTGAAAAGTCTAGCCAGTATTGATATTTGAACTTTCTGTGGGGTTTTGAGTCCTTAATTCCCCATACAATAACCTAAGTTAACTTAAATATGTGAATAATGCTATGTTAGTGCACCAAAACCTTTGGTAGAAAAATAAATCTTTAACACTTTATTTAACCGGTTAACATTTCTAAAGAGCACATGGCAGTTTAATGTAGGTTATTCGTGCATTGGGCATAACTACATTATTCAAACTAACCTCACAAATACAAACCTGTGAACCAATCCAAAAGTTCATTATGTTTTCGACTTTTACTTAAAAGTACAAAATAAAAAAACTAAACCAAGTAATTATCAAGTATTACATTTTCATGATCCAAACTATAAATAAATTGAAGAATGCAATTCATACCTTCAACCAAGGATGTTCTAGAGCTGCTTTAACATCAAGTCTCCCTCTGCAGGAAACATAAAATGAGACAGAATTATTACTCATTAACTTGTGTTAAAGTATACATTATAATAATGATAAAACCTTGCAGTATATTAATAATTCTACTAGTTGACGACATATAGAAAGATACTAGATTCAGGAAAATTATATTTAACCCTTAAATTACCGACTTATTTTTAATACATACAGTGAGATCTATATATTACACTAAACTGGCAGTGTAAAGCAGCAGCCAAAATAGATTGGGTAAAAATACTTAATTTGTATGTCATGATACTCCAACAATAATTAATGGGATTAACTGCAGAACTGGGAGTATTTATGTGACTCATACTTTATTAGCAGCACTATAGTCAACAAAGTCATGGATCCTTTTGTAATTGAATTTTATAGTTCATAAAAGTGGATTAAAAAAGCCAATGATGTTCATATGAATCACACTGGTAATGTTATGATTAAAGTATAAAAGATAATAATAAAACCCAACAGTTCATTAGATAAGACCATTGGGACTGTTTCTTCTTAGATTCTCACAATAAGGTACATCTACAATTTAGATACAATGATAGCCATGAACTTACTAGTAACAGCTCCTGTTCAAATGCAAGAAGAAGTTAGTAAAGTTGATATAAATTTGATTTACAGCAGCTGAAAATCCAACAACACCACATAGAATTAAAATACTATAATTATAACACTAGAAAAATTCACAGGATAAGTTCTGAAACTAGAACCCATGAGCTGAAACACTTTCAGAAGACAGAACTTTCTTCTTCAGGCATTATACATTCCAAAGTAATTTCATCACTAACTATCTGAACCTTATTTTTGTATTTTAATTACATTCTTATAATTAGAAATAAATGAGGTAGCCTTTTGCCCAATATCTGTATATAATAGTAACTTGTTTTTCATGAAAAGATATTGTGTTACTCAAGATTGAATAATAAGTCATCTTGATAACTGTAAAATATCATTTTAAAGAAATATCTACAATAATTTTACTTTTAAAACCTAACTATAAAAAAGCATACAAAAGGCATTAAATGAAGGACTGTTGAGACACGAGAAGAAATAAAACAAAACTGAATATGTTTGGCACTTACTGTGGGTCATAAACCAATAGCTTGGAAATAAAGTCTTTTCCTTCATCAGTAACTTCAGCAAAACCATCCAAAAGAAAGCTGTATTTACCCTCTTGTACCTTATTCAGGGTTTCCCTGTCATCTTCTCCTAAGAATGGGGAGCAGCCACTCAACCTAACCATGTATGAATTATTAGCTTCAGTACTTACTGCTGCACATAAGATTAAATGAATCATAGTTCAATGCAATCTTGGTGGATACTATCTTCCTGAACCCATCTTCAGATAACAGAGTATAAATTAGTTCTTATGTCTAATTGAGATGGATTCCTATCTGCTATAAATACTTTCACATAAATTTAATTACTTGAAATAAATATATAGTTTAAAATGTTTCTGTTTTTAATACTATATAATAATCTAAAATACATAAGGATTTATTCAAAGATGCATATAATATGAATTCCCTTTAGTCTGGTTTAGAAATGAAATTATTTACTTTGCCAGTATAAAGTAAATGTTATCTGGTTTTAAAAACAGACCAGGTCCTCAGTTTGAATATTATAAGAGTCTGTTTGTTTAAACTTATGTAGATCCATACAAGTCTTCGAGTAATAAGACATCAAAAGATACTTAACTGTGGTTCATAAAGACTTAAATTTTGTATAAAAATGTGTAATGTTTTATGAGTATTAGCACTATATGATATTGAGCAATGGGAAGTAATAGAATTTGATAAGGCAGTTACAGTACTTCCTGTCTTGCAAGTGCTTTATAAACACTGAAGATTAATCTTACACATCCTGGGATAAATAAAGGAGATACACATATTATCACCAGTTACCACAGGTTAAATGATATTCCACAGAATAGTTTTAATACTTTAAAGAATATATATCAAAAATATATTTTAGTAAAGTCAGATTTTTCAAATATCTCTAAATAGTAGCAAAAAGTAGCTATTCCTTATTAGTGAAAATAATTTGGATAACAAAAATTCCATCATCTTTATTTTGAAACATATTTGAGCAGTTACTATAAAATAATTGAGATAAAAACTGTCATACTCACAGTAAATAAGTTATCACTCCTAAGCTCCTGTATAAGAATAAAAAAGAATGATGATTGAAAAGAATAAATTAAAATTCAATTTATCTAACTTTGATGAAACTGTATGTGTAAAACTAAAGCTTCCATAACACAAGTTGTTTGTTATTTACATTCTATCTTTATGATGATGTTAAACTTCTTATCTCCTTCCATCTTAGTATAGAGTTAAGCTGCAGTGGCACAAACTATGCTCAAACCATTTCCAGGCAGGTTAAAGGTCAAAGGTCATCACATTTGTTAACTTGTCTTCAGAATTTACTGAACTGCTATTTTATGAATTTTTGTCAATAAGTGTGGAACCAAACTGTAGTTTATAATTCAAATTATAGTATTATGCATCACTTAAATTCTTAATTCAGAAGTAAATATAAAAAACCCACCAAAACATCAATTTTTGTGTGTTGCATGGTATGTTAAACTATCAGTGATTCAACTTAGATGTTCTTAACGCTAAAATACCATGTCTATAGTTTCATACAAACTGAGAATTCATATTACTAATATTCACAAGCTAGAACATCAAATAAGAACCTCTGATCTTTTCTATTTGTTCAGATATTCATTAGCCCTACTAATCTATTTCCATTTTTGTAAAAACTCCATTATATACATTTACTTTTGAATATGACATGTGAATAACCAATGAAAAGCTAAAAATGTCATCCTAATGGCTTTTTTAGCTATTTTTAAGTATTATGACATCATCTCATTCTTTCAAAATAAGCTTTCAAGGAAAAAGTTAGTCTTTAGTGTGCTCAAAATTTTATATTTCTTTAAACTGAAAAACAGCTTAGTTACTAAGCTTGATAAATTGTAGTGAAATTCTATGGTATCAATATTGTAATATATTACTGTTTTGCTTATTCAACTAAAAAAATTAATTTTTTTCATATCCTCCATGTACAAGCAGCAACCAAGTACACAGTCTATGGCTAGACGAAATAAATGTTTGCTATAATTCTTTATTTACTGTTACATATTTTAAGATAAATAAGTTTAACAATATGTTTCTAAATACTACTAATCCATATACATATATAATTTATAATAACTGAAATGTAACTGTATTTTACAAAATACTAGTCCACTAAAACACAGCCAAGAGAAGCTACTTTGTAAAGACTAAAGGTCAGTTTTATATTATTAGGTATGGTAACATAAGTATACATGTGCCTTGTCATTGCAACTTCTTTATTGTAAGTCAGGCATGGTTGAAAGATAAATATAATAAAAATAAACAAATATATATATATGTATAATATAAATAGTTATGATTTTGTGTTATAATTTGTAGTAATTCAAGAATGAAAAAAAATGCATAATTTATATTTCCTAATTTTTATGGTGGTTACAAGATTAGTCATATCAACCAAACCTGTACAGCCATTCATTAGTGAAAATTAACAGATAAACTATAAAATATGAAAGGTTTGACAACTATCTGGATGTTATAAAAATTTTGCATGTGAAATTTGAAAATTTTCTGATGCTTAAGATGAAACTTACTTTACACGTTGGACAGACAGCATGGGACAAAAAAGGTACGAGAAAACACTGGCTAACAAACCTTACGACTTAATATTAAAACATTTATCTTGCATATGAAAAAACTGTAATGTTTACCAATAATCGGCCAAATTTTGTGAACGTATGCTTACTAATTTAACAGTTAAAGCATGAAAACTATAACAAGTACAAAATGGTTATGAGGTCAGTTCCAGGGACCAAGCCTGTGCTAAAAGAGGTAAAGTACTCTGTAACGACGTAAAGTACATATACATATGAAAATCAATACACTGCCATAATAATCAAGAATGTAATCCAGGTTTGAAAAGAAGTTGCTTATAATACTGGTTGTTTGGATTGATAATTCAAATATTGAGCCTAATGAGGAAAGTACAAATATTTTTACAGAAGAATTACAACTCACCACATATCTGCAGCTACAGAGACAGGTTTCTTTGCCACTATCTCAGGGGCTACAAACTCAGGGTGGCCATACTCTACATAACGGTCTCTACCTCGATGCAGATATCTAGCCAGTCCAAAGTCTCCAATCTTGATGACATCACTGTTTACACGAGTCACTAATAAATCACCAATCTATTGGAAAAATAATTAAGATAGCTGCTATAGATTTTTCCAACTGCAAAAAGAAATTAAACATCCTTAAAATCTCTAAGAAGAAAATTCAACATTATGAACAGACTAAATAATGAGGTATGTTTGCTGTTTTTTTCTTGCATTGTTTCCTTCAACTCCACAACTAAGACAGTCAAGTAGAATAGGGATAATAAACCATGCACAAAAACAGACTTCAACATCTAACTTGTCAGTTATAATATTTTCAAGATATGAAAAAAATACAATGTTCAATACCAAACTTGTTAGTTATAGTTCTATTATGACATGAAGAAACATAGATTTCAACACCAAATTTGTTAATTACAGTTCTACTCAAACATGCAAAAATACAGACTTAAACATTCAAACTTGTTAGTTATAATCCAGTAAGCATATAATAAGAACAATACTGACACACAAAAATACAGTTCCCAAAATTTAAAAACTATAATAAAACTACTTGCAGAGATAGCCTTATCCAATAAAAGCTAACTTGATATCAAATTTACCAGAAATAAAATTAAAAAAAAAACAGACATAAGCAACTGACCTATTAACAGGATTTGATGAAACCCTATTCTACTTGATTATCTTAGCTATGGAGTTGAAGGAGACAATGCAAGAAAAAAACAAAAATAAACCTCATTATTTAGTCTGTTCATAATGTTAACCTCAATCAAACCACCTTATTAGCACTATGCATGATTCCAAGAAGGAAAAACAAACACACAAATTGTTAACTATGCTCTTATATAAGCATAGCATATAAAGATAATGAGACATTTTATAGGATAAAACCTTCACTCTCCTTTTACATTCAAGTTGTAACTATATAAATATATTTTGAGATTAATTTAACAATGAAGGATTTAAGCACCCAACACAAAATACAAATAACTGTAACATTTGACTGATTCATATTAGTAGTTTACACATTTTAAAGACTGAAATGCATTAATCTAACAAACAAATTTTGGTTGCATTTCTTTAATATTTCCACAAGAATAATTACAATAAAAGAAAACTTTCTTCATTACTTATTATTTCACCTTACAGATTCATCAAAAGTTTACTGTAAGGTATGTTATCAAGTAACAAGTGGGTTTCTTGTTGTGAAATAATAAACAAACGTTTTTCACAAAACATCACAGTTTAATAGCATTCTGGGAAACTATGAATACAAACTTTTGATTACAATAAATTTGGGGCACAGGACGTGCACAGATTTATCCACTTTTCAGCTAACTACATTATTATGTAACAGTAATAAAAAATATTCTATGCATAAATTTAAAAATTACTCCGAGCATTTTAAATTCCAAAGAGTTAAATTACGTACAGTAAGACCAAGATGGCCAATGTTTTTGCTGTGCATATGCTCTAGGCCTTCTAAGACCTGCTTAATATAAAAAGCAACCTCGCTTTCTGTTAGCATTGTCCGTTGTATAATGTTGTTAAGCAGTTCACCTCCCCCACATCTTTGTCCAAAGTTAAGGGAGAATCTGATATAACAGTACTGTTTCTACCAACACACATATACTATCTTTCTAGATATTACTTATATTTTATTCAAACTGACGTGTCAGGCTGTTGCATGTGAAATGTTGGAGTCTTAAAGAAAAATGTGAAACAACCACATCTCTTTGTTGTTTAATTTATTTAATCAAAATAAGCTCTTTTAAACTCAATACACTTCTGTGAACGAGTTGTTTATAAATGCCATCTTTAAAGAACTGGATGTCCTTTGATGTAATGATTTTGTGATTCAATTACTTTTCCATGACTATTACTTAAATATTAGACTTATATGATCTAGTATAAAACTCCCTTGCTTTTCCTTGACCTGGAAATGTTTTGCCTCTCACCATCTAGAAACTTGAACATGTTGTTTACAAGTTCATGTAGCTTTATTACAACAGCCTATACAAACCATTCACACTAAAAAAAACATTACAGTTAAAGGATACAGATCAGTAACAAGGGTGAGTGAAGACTTGGTTTCAAAGGCATCCCACAGTCGCACCAAGCGATGATGAGACAACTGATTCATAATGTCCATTTCAGCATTCATGAAATCTCTCAGTACTCCAGTACCATGCATCATCTTTGCAGCATAGCTTCTCCCTGATGTTCTTTCCACAGCATGGTAAACAATACCTTGGGTTCCTCTAAGAAAACATACAAGATATTCTTGTGATATATTTCACAAAATCTTACACTGTGCTCAAACATATCACACAAAAGCTTATTCGTCAGAAATACACAAGTGAAAAGTTAATTTTACACAAGACTTGAACTGTTTATCCCTATTTACAAGGAGCTTACCTGCCAAGCTCATCACCTATGTCATACAAGCCTTCAAACAAATCAGTCTTTGGTTTCACTATATGAGGGTAACTGTATGTCCAGAGTGAATACTCTTTTTCAGATTCTATAGCAAAAATTAAAATCAAAGTTGTAAATATTTTATTAACAACAAACAATTCTTATAGTTAAACTAGTAAGTAAATTTCTAGCATGAGCCAGCTATCAATACATTATTTCCTATTCTATATTTCATGTTTTTTCTACACTAAAATAAGTAAAAATGTCTCTCATTTTACTCTACCAGTACTACAATAGTTGAACTAAACAATTTTATTTGCATCAATACAAATCAATGTACATAATTTCTAACCAGTCTTTGGACTGGTACTTTATAAGTTATGTTATAATCCTAAAAAAAAATTTAATATCTATAAGCTAGAATACTTTTATTCTACTCTACAGCATGAATATTTTGCCATAATTGGCAAAGGTAGAAAACACTTTTCAATGTTGCTAGACAAAAAAATCACATCAATACTGTCCAGTTGTCAAAAGAAGATGCCACGTATACATGATGTCATAGCAGAACTTTGTACATCACAATTTGTTTACAACCTAGTGAAAAAACACTGCTTCATTCAGTCATTACTCATCCATACATCCACATTAACTTTACGGGTTTGAGAATATCACTATTTACAAGACAGTTAGGTATATGATTTGATATTACAGTTAATAACAGATAATAAGTTTTATAAGACTGTGGCTCTTTTGTGCACATCACAAAATGTTATAAAGTTATGTTCAAAATTCAATTAAGCAATTTTATTACAAATATATGTTAATAAGATTAACACCAAAGTGTAGTTTATAATTCAGTTTTTTATATTATCTAACCTTTAAATTGATAGTTTCAAAATAAAATAATTGAAAGCATTCAGTCTTCACTCTGTATGTTACATAATGCGTCTCCATTTATACATGTTAAAATTAAAGCAACTACAATGCCTGACTTATCATAGACAACATTTATAAATAATCTTAAGGTTAACTTTACAGGCTTAATGTTCCTTGTAGTGAGAAATAAAAGAAAATTTTCAACCAATGACAGAAGCCCTACATATCCATATTTAACTTGCATGACAATTTTCAAAGCAATCTGTTTTTAGTATATTCACATGTATATATCCAATACAAAGAGCTTATTACTTAAATTCCAAGTTTTCAATGGTCCTTTTGAAATTGGTACCAACAGACAGTCATTACTCTAGTGGATAATTTTATTAGGTATGCATTACTATGCAAGTCAATACTCATACCATTTAATGATTTATACTTTAAAATTCATGTATGAAAAGTAAATTAATTTTGTGTCAATAGGTATTTGAGTTTTAGGTAGTTATGATTGCACAGGTCCATAGTTGCACAAGGAAATGCGCAACTGTAAGAAAATCTGCTGATGTGTCATCCTTCAGACATTAAAAAATAGAAATTTTGTAAAACCACATAACAAAACTGTAGAACTAAAAAGAGAAATTCTGAAAATAATGAAACTGAAAATATGGAGACAAACAATTCATTCAAACAAGAAAAATATATTGTTCATCTTATTTTGTCATGTTCAAAATTTCAAGTCATCATTCATTGACGTTTCTACATTTAACATAAAAGTAAAGAAAATAATACATAAAATATACATTTTCATCCTAAAAAACTTTTAATATTCATTTAAGAGGTTCTAAGGATTAAAGAAGTTAAATATAAAAACTGTAAAATAAAAAGTAGTTTTATTCCTAGTACAAATATTATATTGTACTCAGATTGGCTTAGTAGAAACTTCAAAAATTCACACACAAATTTTCACTATACATATATTATTATGAATTCTGATATTCTTTTCTATGGCAGGCTTGTAATGTTTATTAAAAGCATGCCAAATTTTGAGAAGACATACTTTTTAATATTCAGAGTTCTAGTGTGTAAAGCATCATACTTTTAAGTGTGTGAAAAACAACAGACTTGTACTTGGAAAGTTAGGCAGCAGAACTTCACAAATTATATTTTGCAGCACAATTAAACCTCAATGATTCATTTAGGTATAATTTACAAACATTGGAAACAGACAAATTTTGTGCTAAAGTTAGATATGTGCAACCTTTAGATATGAACACATGACAATGAATGGTTATATTTTGAAAGTTAAACAATTTCTATACCTTACTGATTTAATATTGATTATCAAAATCAGATGTTCAATGAAATTCTAAATTTTAAGATTTACATTTAGGTCCAAGAATTTAGGCTAATATACTATATAAAGGTAATAATTAACCAGATTTTAGTCAAACTGAAAACAAAAGTGAGGAGTAGA